>NW_021963871.1:0-50056 GCF_901765095.1 Microcaecilia unicolor
AATTTACATCAAAAATTGATTGCTAGCATCTAATTATTGATGGTTAACTGCTTTTTAGTTAGAAGCATGCCCAAATTTGAGCACCCAAAATTTTTAAAGCTGCCAAAGAAACCAAAAGTGTCCTAACAATGCACATCCCTGCTGTGTAAATGTGTAAGTGGTTGTGCAACCTAAATAGGCTATATTTATTCCTGTAGTTGACATTATTTTCTACATGTGCATCACTTTGTACTTGTCCACATTAAATTTAATTTGTTATTTATATGCCAAGTTCTTCAGTCTAGCAAGGTACTTCTGGAGTTCCTAACAATCTTCTTATCTTTTAACAACCTTGAATATGTTTATGTTAAATGGAAATTTGAACTATTGTGAAGAGAACTGGCTGAGGGGTGTGTAGCCACAAGGAATTATTCACCTAATAAATTGCACACAACAGGCACATTTATCTTCATTTAAGTTTTAACAGTACACTGGTTCTTATACATGGATATCTGATATACTGGTCAAGTTCATTTCACTCATCCTTTACAGGAGTCTGTAAGTTTGAGCACTGGACAATGAATCTAGTGATGAGTAACATAGTGAATTGAAGAATAATAGGAATACATGGCCAGCTTGAATCTGGGCATGTGATAGGCATAGGTAGTAGGAAGGAACAGCCAGCTGAAAGCACAGGAAGAATAGAAAACACAGATAAGGAGCCACAGCCAGCTGGAGCTGAAGACACAGAATAGGAATTTATGGGCTGCTGGAATCTCAGACAGTACAAAACAGATATCAAAGATAGCAAGAAATCAGGCCAGCTGGACTGTGGCAAAATGGTCAGCTGGAATCTAGGATATACAGTGGTAGAAATAAGTATTTGATCCCTTGCTGATTTTGTAAGTTTGCCCACTGACAAAGACATGAGCAGCCCATAATTGAAGGGTAGGTTATTGGTAACAGTGAGAGATAGCACATCACAAATTAAATCCGGAAAATCACATTGTGGAAAGTATATGAATTTATTTGCATTCTGCAGAGGGAAATAAGTATTTAATCCCTCTGGCAAACAAGACCTAATACTTGGTGGCAAAACCCTTGTTGGCAAGCACAGCGGTCAGACGTCTTCTGTAGTTGATGATGAGGTTTGCACACATGTCAGGAGGAATTTTGGTCCACTCCTCTTTGCAGATCATCTCTAAATCATTAAGAGTTCTGGGCTGTCGCTTGGCAACTCGCAGCTTCAGCTCCCTCCATAAGTTTTCAATGGGATTAAGGTCTGGTGACTGGCTAGGCCACTCCATGACCCTAATGTGCTTCTTCCTGAGCCACTCCTTTGTTGCCTTGGCTGTATGTTTTGGGTCATTGTCGTGCTGGAAGACCCAGCCACGACCCATTTTTAAGGCCCTGGCGGAGGGAAGGAGGTTGTCACTCAGAATTGTACGGTACATGGCCCCATCCATTCTCCCATTGATGCGGTGAAGTAGTCCTGTGCCCTTAGCAGAGAAACACCCCCAAAACATAACATTTCCACCTCCATGCTTGACAGTGGGGACGGTGTTCTTTGGGTCATAGGCAGCATTCTCTTCCTCCAAACACGGCGAGTTGAGTTCATGCCAAAGAGCTCAATTTTTGTCTCATCTGACCACAGCACCTTCTCCCAATCACTCTCGGCATCATCCAGGTGTTCACTGGCAAACTTCAGACGGGCCGTCACATGTGCCTTCCGGAGCAGGGGGACCTTGCGGGCACTGCAGGATTGCAATCCGTTATGTCGTAATGTGTTACCAATGGTTTTCGTGGTGACAGTGGTCCCAGCTGCCTTGAGATCATTGACAAGTTCCCCCCTTGTAGTTGTAGGCTGATTTCTAACCTTCCTCATGATCAAGGATACCCCACGAGGTGAGATTTTGCGTGGAGCCCCAGATCTTTGTCGATTGACAGTCATTTTGTACTTCTTCCATTTTCTTACTATGGCACCAACAGTTGTCTCCTTCTCGCCCAGCGTCTTACTGATGGTTTTGTAGCCCATTCCAGCCTTGTGCAGGTGTATGATCTTGTCCCTGACATCCTTAGACAGCTCCTTGCTCTTGGCCATTTTGTAGAGGTTAGAGTCTGACTGATTCACTGAGTCTGTGGACAGGTGTCTTTCATACAGGTGACCATTGCCGACAGCTGTCTGTCATGCAGGTAACGAGTTGATTTGGAGCATCTACCTGGTCTGTAGGGGCCAGATCTCTTACTGGTTGGTGGGGGATCAAATACTTATTTCCCTCTGCAGAATGCAAATAAATTCATATACTTTCCACAATGTGATTTTCCGGATTTAATTTGTGATGTGCTATCTCTCACTGTTACCAATAACCTACCCTTCAATTATGGGCTGCTCATGTCTTTGTCAGTGGGCAAACTTACAAAATCAGCAAGGGATCAAATACTTATTTCCACCACTGTAAACAAGTCACATATATCACAGATAATGACCCAGAACTGCTCTTGTCCAAAATCAGACAAATATCTAAGGAGAGGAAGGGATAGATGTTTTGAATGGTCAGACTGGATAGGTCATATGGCCTTTATCTGACATCATTTCTATATTTCTATGTAAATAAGTCCTGCTGTGGCCATCCCATAAGGCAAGGATTTATCAGACAAAACATGCGAGACAAGAAGAAAGAGGGCAAAACCATCCACAAAGAAACACAAAAGATAGGAACACAGCAACTCCTAAAGGCAGGAAGGATCATGCCCAGCATGTTACAACTCAACCCAAGCTATTTGCTGACCCTTAGTGATTTACTTGTAGGTCCAGCTACCTTGTGAATCTGTATTTCACACATGGCCCCACCTTTCAGCCCTTTCTGAATTATGCAAATTAGGCCCTACAATGAGGCAATGCACATGGCCCCATATCCTTCTCCACTCCCATAGGCTGCTCCTATTTACTTGTTCCTATTGTTTTCAGATTGTTAATGAATACGTCAAACTTGCCATAGCAGAGATCCCAAACGTATTCCGCCATATACTAAAGAAGAACATTCAATTGAAATGACATGCACAATCAAAGAATGCCACTTGATCATTAGGAACAAGTTTTGTTAAATCCATATTGGATTTTCCACTGTAAGCAATGTTTATTCACATGATCAGTAATTTTGCCTTCACAATAGCTTTTGCTATTTTACCTGGAATAAAATGATAATAGGGAGAAAACTGATAAGAAGAGAGAGCACCTTCCTTACAAATAAAGGCTAACGGGTAAATTCTATAAATGGTGCCAAAATGTAGGCACCAGGATAATGTGTGCTGAGTGTGAATTCTATAACATCAGTTCAGCATGGAACTGACATTATGGGGGAAAGGGAAATGGAATGGGGCTTGATATACTGCCTTTCTGTTTTTTTTTTGTAACTATGTTCAAAGCAGTTTACATAATATATACAGGTACTTATTGTACCTGGGGCAATGGAGGGTTAAGTAACTTGCCCAGAGTCACAAGGAGCTGCAGTGGGAATTGAACCCAGTTCTCTAGAATCAGAGGCTGCTGTAGGCTGCTCCTCCACTCCTAGTGTAAGTTTACAGTTTTAGGCCTAACTTTAGGCACAAGTACTTACTCTATGTCAAAGGCTGGTGTAAGTGCTCACACATAGCTGTTGGCAATTAGGTGCATAATCCTAGCATTCTATAACATGCAGGCATAACTTATAGCCAAGCACCTGACCCACCCATTCCCCTCCCATAGCCATGCTCCCTAAAAGTTGTGTGTGACAAAAATTGCACACACAGCTTCTAGAGTAACAACTAAGGTCAGCACAAAAAGCTATGACGATGGTCTTATTTCGCATAAACAGTCCCATCTTTATCATATAAACGATGCTATTCAACTTTATTTGACAATGCAGTCTGGATTGGTAACTCATTGTTTTACGAGATGCAAGAAGTAAAATTTGTGACGCAATGGCAAATTGTATTGCTGAGTACAGCTTGGAACTTTGAATAAATATTTATATTAATGATTTTGAGCATTGGATCTACAATTGAATGACATTGTTTAAGTGATAAAGATGGGACTGCTTATGTGAAATAGGACCATCCTCATAGCTTTTTGTGCTTAGCATTTATGTTAACATAGGTTAAGTTTGAAGAAGAGTTTGAAAATATTTATGTTTCAACAGTAATATCTAAATAGTAACACCCTGACCTGTGGCTCTGTTTAGCTAGTGTGTGAGCATGGTATGGATGGAATTTGGGAGCAGTGGGGAGATAATTGGGTTTTAAAAAGGGATGCATATTATGTAAAGTAGGATTATATTAGTGTTTAATAAAGATTTTTTGAATAAATTTTAAGAGAGAATAGAGGTTACTAGCAGTGCAAAATGGAAATTAACTAAAGGAACTATGTCTACTTTTTAAGATATGCCAAGTACTTGTGATCTGGAATAGGCACTGTCAGAGACAGGATGCTCAGTTTGATGGGCCTAGGTCTGACCCAGTATAAATATTTCCTTGTCTTATATTCTTATATGTTTATAATTTGATGCTCAAAGTATATAATTCCTTGAGTAAACCCTAAATCTCATTTTGCAAGGGCATTACATTGATAACTTTACAGTTCTTAGGTACAGAAGTAGATTTAAATGACTGATCACGGATTACAAGTATCAGGTTTGCAGGTTTGTATTTGAGTTATTTTAGAAGTCTGGGGTACATACTATCCATTCTTGGCAATGTGCTATTATTTAGTATGACAATTTGATCTAACCCCACAGCAATAGTTGCACTAAAGGTTTTTTTTTTTTTTATTTCCTTTAAACCATCACTAACAAAGAATGGCTCCAGAAAGTGTAACTCCTCCACATCATCCACAACTATGATTAAATTACATAATGTATTTAATATTCCTGAAATGGCTGTATTCTCTGTATATTCCTTCCTATGCTAGGCCTGTTACAAAAGCCTTTACATTGCTTTGTTTGGTTCTCACAAGTTAGCCTAATAAGTTAGCATCTTTGTAACATACAGTGCTTTCTCAGGAACTGAGGAATGACACTTCAAGGATGCACATTTGGCTGGAGCTGAGACCATGCCTTTCATATAAGGTAGATATAACCTTGGGAGGTGGTGAGAGACTGAGGATACAGTGAGCCTAAGATGTCCAGAATGTTTCAGCTTTGGGAGAGGACACAGGCGAATTGTAATATGTATTAGTTGCTCTGTGACTAACTATACACTGTACTCACACTGTACTGATAAGTAATTAGCCAATGGCCACCGAGTGTGCATGCACACACACATCAGGAGACTGATATAATACAGGAACATCCATATGGCACAGGCAACTTTATGATTTTAGTTTAGAAGAAATCACATTGTTTGGGAGAAAACAAAACTTACAAATGATATGTATGTGATGGCTAAGAAAGGTGTTAGTGAGCAAACTTTTGTTATTCAGTTTTTGGGTCTTGTTCCAGAGGGAACAATTATTTTGTATTTTGGCTTAGTGATATACCAATAAAGATTTTACTGGTTGCGTCTACAACTAAATCTAATTGTCTCTCTTATTTTTTCAGCCCATAGGGCTGAAGTGTTTCCCCTCCCTAGGGACAAGGGACAGGGATTACACACCTCCCTTAGAGATCCTTTTACTTTTTTTTTTATTCTTTATTTATTAAATTTTTACATTTATATCAATATAACATAAATGTAGGAAATACAGAAATACTTATTACAAAGCAAGAGAATTACCTGCAATTTTAAATCAAAAATATTTCTAATTTTTACTTTGTCCACAACATAAGGAATCAAGAGCTAGGAAATTCTAACATTTAAAAAAGGGGAAACAGAAAAAAAAAATCTCTCTTTCCCCTTTTTTTCTTTTCTCTTTTTTCCCCTTCCTATTTTACTGAGCGGACGGGAATTACAAACAACCACAGGCGATTCTAACAGCATTATCTTAATTACGGGTACTATTCCTGGGGTATAACATTCTTTTCCTTTGCTTCAATGAAATCAAGTAATTTCTTAGGGTAAAAAAAAGGTAGTTCACCAAATTCAAGGTAATACAACACTTACATGGAAATTTCTAAATAAAAGTTCCACCTAATTTTAAAACCCGTGGTTTATACATCAAAAATTCCTTTCTTTTCTTCTGAGTGACTCGCCCCAAATCAGGGAAAATTTGTATTCTTTGACCCATGAATAAATCCTTCATATGCCTGAAATATAACCGCAAGATGTTATTGCGGTCGAGTTCAAGTGCGAATGTCACCAGCAATGTAGTGCGTTCGGTAATTAAATCAAGAGAAGACTACAGGAATTCTGTCAGGTTCAATTCCATGGTAGGAGACGCCTGAGGTTTGTCTTTAGGTAATGAAGATATCCCAGTAATATATTGGGTTCTCGTTATAGGGGATAACCCTCTTCTGAGAGTCCCAGTATATCTTTGAAATATTTTTTCAACATATCCAATGCATTAATTAAAGGAGATTTGGGGAAATTTAAAAGTCTCAAGTTACTCCTCCGTCCATTATTCTCAAGGTATTCCTTTTACTAAGGTAAGCTAACAAATTTAGTGCATGCTAATCATTAGCACACACTAAATTATAAAATGCCTATAGGAATATGATGGGTTTCTTATCATTTATCCATTAGCACATGTTAGTAAAAGAACCCCTTAATGTCCCTTTTAGTTGAAATATGTTTTAGTAGTAGTGTATAAAAATAACACACAACAACATATTTTATCTCATTACTCCAGACAGATATATAACAGCAAGGAGATCATACTTATACCTTATACTTCACCATTGGGGCAAAAGATTGAATAAGAGTAGTGTTTCAACATTCCAAAACTAAGGGGAAAGGCCTTGCTTCTTATAGCCTTCCACCCTAATATATCTCAGCCCCTCATCTCTCATTTATCTTCCAAAAGTCCCCATTTCCCCTCCCCTCCACCCATACCCACCTAAACACCATAACGCTCCCAACCTAAGAGTATAGAGATCCATACCTATCATGTCAATGAACCAAAACTGAGTGTTATATAATCTATTCCAGATTAAATTCCTTATTCTAGAAAACAAGGATTGGATATATGTATTCCAAACAGCTAAAAAGAAAAACCCAGTGCCTCCTCTTAGTACATAAGTACATAAGTAATGCCATACTGGGAAAAGACCAAGGGTCCATCGAGCCCAGCATCCTGTCCACGACAGCGGCCAATCCAGGCCAAGGGCACCTGGCAAGCTTCCCAAACGTACAAACATTCTATACGTGTTATTCCTGGAATTTTGGATTTTTCCAAGTCCGTTTAGTAGCGGTTTATGGACTTGTCCTTTAGGAATCCGTCCAACCCCTTTTTAAACTCTGCTAAGCTAACCGCCTTCACCACTTTCTCCGGCAACGAATTCCAGAGTTTAATTACACGTTGGGTGAAGAAAAATTTTCTCCGATTTGTTTTAAATTTACTACACTGTAGTTTCATCGCATGCCCCCTAGTCCTAGTATTTTTGGAAAGCGTGAACAGACGCTTCACATCCACCTGTTCCACGCCACTCATTATTTTATATACCTCTATCATGTCTCCCCTCAGACAAGATCTTCTTCCTTAGCTTCCCACATCTTAAAAGTATGTAGCTGATTCTGCCATTGCCAAAAAACTATCTGTGTGTACCCACTGTTGAAGGATACATTTTTTTTCTCCACAAGGATTGCCTTATGAACAAATAATTTATGATTATTACCTCTTACTCTTAAATCTCCTCCATAATTCAGCACCACTATTTCAAAAGTAGTCTGAACATGCAACCACAACAAAGAGTTCAGGAAACTAATAACCTCACTCAAAATGTTTGGATTTTAGGACAAATCCAAAAGGTCTGAAATAATGTGCTCTTCCCATCATTCCTATATTTCCCACATGTAATGGAGCCAACCAACTTGGCTTTAAATGATCTCCCATGGGAAAAATAAGCTCTATACAGTATATATTGACATTTCTGAAAACTAGCACTATGAGCTACAAAGGGAATCCTTTTTTTTTTAAGTACAATCCAAATTGACGATCTACTTCTCAGTCCCAGGCTCACTGCAGTAATCCATAATCCTTCAATATAGCTATCGCGCGGTAGGATTTACTGTATATGGAAGTGTATATTTATTTATTTATTTATTTATTTATTTGATACATTTGTACCCCACACTTTCCCACTCATAGCAGGTTCAATGCGGCTTACATAGTAGTGTAATTACAAAGTATAATGCAGAGACAAACAAGCTAAGCTTAGCAGAGTAACAGGGATGGGTGGATAGGTAATATTATAAGGGAGAGGTTTGGAGGAGGTAGGAGGAGGTACTAGTAATAGGCTTTAGTGTGTGCATGCACGTATGTCTGTGTCTCTGTGTGTAGTATGTCTGGGTATGGGCGATTATTTGTGAGGGGTATGGGAGCAATGTGGATTATGTGATGAATAGAGGATGGAGAACTTATATGTGGGTGGCATGTTGTATGCATGTGTGTGATGTATGGAATATATTTTGATGTTAGGTAGGTTCGTGATAGGTTCAATTTAATTTTTCTGGTAGTTAAACAGTTTCTCTATAGAAGTGCTTATTTTTTAGGCACTATTTATAAAATTCAGTTCCAAGTGCCTATTCTACTACTACTACTGCTATTTAGCATTTCTATAGCGCTACAAGGCATACGCAGCGCTGCACAAATATAAAAAAGACAGTCCCGGCTCAAAGAGCTTACAATCTAATAGACAATAAATAAAGTAAGCAAATCAAATCAATTAATGTGTATAGGAAGGAGGAGAGTAGGTGGAGGCGAGTGGTTTCAAGTGGTTACGAGTCAAAAGCAATGTTAAAGAGGTGGGCTTTCAGTCTAGATTTAAAGGTGGCCAAGGATGGGGCAAGACGTAGGGGCTCAGGAAGTTTATTCCAGGCGTAGGGTGCAGCGAAACAGAAGGCGCGAAGTCTGGAGTTGGCAGTAGTGGAGAAGGGAACTGTTACGTCTGTGGCCATGACCACCCTCAGACTTACCCTGTTTCTGGGAGTCAGTGGCTGTGCTGGCTTCTGCTTGTCTCTGTGTCTGTCTCTGTCTTAGTTTCTCTCTGGCTCTGTGTGCTGATTGCCCTACTGAACCTCATCTGTGTGGGCTATGCCTTTTCCAAGATAGCTGCCGCCGACTCCTCTATGCCAGTATCCAAGATGGCTCCCGCTGGGCTGACTTCTCTGTGTGTCAAGCCTCTGTTTGGATGCAAGGTGATTGCTGCAGCTGTGCCTCTGGTGTGGTAGGGCTTTATTAATCACTTAGAGACTACAGCCCTGGCCTTTGCATTTCATCTAAGGGCTCTGGTATATAGAGTGCTCTGTACACTGTTTCAGTGTTTGCTCTGTGTGAGTTTTTATGTTTGACTAGATAGCTTAGGCACCGTGTGGCTTGTTAGCCTGTGTATAGCTTGGCTAGTGCTCTGTGTTTGTTTAGACTAGCTAGCTTAGGCACCGTGTGGCTTGTTAGCCTGTGTATAGCTTTGCTAGTGCTCTGTGTTTGTTTCCAGTGCATGACTTGTTAGCTTGGGCACAGCTTTGTTGTTAGCTGGTGTATAGCTTTCAAGTCTCCTGAGTGTGCTCTGTGTATGTTTCTTGTGTATGACTGGTTTGCCTGGGTATAGCATTTCTATTAGCCTAGGTACAGTTTACTAGTCATTGTGTTTAAACCTGCCGACTGCCAGAACCCGGACAGTCCCTGCCTGTTGGCCTTGCCTGCGCCTAGGTGCCAGGGGGCACTCCTGGATCTTCATTCCTGCTGTTCCTGCTTGCAAGTTCCAGTTCCGGGTTTTCCTGTAAGTCCTACCGGCTGCCAGAACCTGAGGGCTCAACCCTCGGGGAAAGGTGGTCAAGAGTAGGTGAAGCCTAGGTCCAGTGTGTTCCAGTCCAGCGGGTTTCACTCCTGTATGTTCCAGTCCTGTGGGGCCCTCCAGTGTGTTCCAGTCCAGCGGGCCCCACTCCAGTGCGCACCCGTCCGGTGCGTTCCAGTTCCGAGTGTTCCGGTGTAGAACTCCAGTCCGGGGTTCCGGTCCAGTTTTGTCTCATCTCTACCTTGGAGGTGATCTTGCCTGCCACTGCCGCTCCATGGTAGTGGCCCATGGGCTCACGAACCCAGTGCTCCCGGGGAAGAAGCCTGACAGTATGCCAAGGTCCTCGAGCACGCGACAGGAACAGATAAGAAGGATTTATCCATGGAGCGGAGTGCACGGGAAGGGTGTAGGGAAGGACGAGTGTGGAGAGATACTGGGGAGCAGCAGAATGAGTACATTTATAGGTTAGTAGAAGAAGTTTGAACAGGATGCGAAAATGGATAGGGAGCCAGTGAAACGATTTCAGGAGAGGGGTAGTATGAGTAAAGCGACCCTGGCGGAAGACAAGACGGGCAGCAGAGTTTTGAACCGATTGGAGAGGGGAGAGGTGACTAAGTGGGAGGCCAGCAAGAAGCAGATTGCAGTAGTCTAAACGAGAGGTGACAAGGGTGTGGATGAGGGTTTTGGTAGAGTGCTCGGAAAGAAAGGGGCGGATTTTATGGATGTTGTAAAGAAAGAAACGACAGGTCTTGGCGATCTGCTGGATATGAGCAGAGAAGGAAGAGAAGAGTCAAAGATGACCCCAAGGTTTCGAGCTGAGGAGAGAGGGAGAATGAGAGAGCCATCAACAGAAATAGAAAACATTTATTAAATTTTAATATTTAGTTCACATCTTTCCAGTGCTAGTTCAAGGTGAGTTACATTAAATTATAGGTACTTTCCTCTCCCCAGAGTAGGGTTACCATATGGCTGCGGAAAAAGGAGGGCAAATTAAGCCAGTCTGGGTTTTAATTCCACTGCTTTCAATGGAAGCAAAACCTGGACTGGATCAATATGCCCTCCTTTTTCTGGAGCCATATTGTAACCCTACCCCAGAGGGCTTACAATTTAAGGGGCTTTTTTACTAAAGCTTAGCGTATGCTAAATGCAATGCGCCCTATTTTATTGTAAACTCCTCCCCCACTCCTGGGTTAAGCAGATACAGCAATGTGTTCTGGTTCAATTGATAGCAGTAGTCTAGACAGGGTACCACGAACACATTACCCAGAAGTGGAGAGAAGATACAAATAAAACTAGAGATAGAACTGATTTTAAGGTTGTTTTTTTTTTTTCAAAGCAATTAATAACTCAACAATTTAATAGTTCATAAAAATACACTCTTAATGGTAGTACCACCTTTTTCATTTACAGCTTGTTCTCTATGTCAAAACTGTAACACCTAAACACTTAAGCAACTATGTTTCTTTTTCTGAATTCAGTTAGTTTCTTTTGACAACTTGTAACTATACGAGATTAACAAATGTGACCCTTATTTTTTTCCTTTGCTTTCTCACAGAGTAACTTTACCAGCTGAACTATGCCACAGACATCACATACTATTCCTGTTTTTCTTATACAACCTCTTAACTTTGTAACCATTTACTGTCAGTGAATTCAGTAGTTGTCTTTTTTTATTGTTAATGCATGAAGATCAGTTCTCAATACTGTGGCTACACACTCTAATCAAAACCAAATAAATTTAAGGATTTCTCACTCCAAAACCTATTTCTCACTGTTGATTCCCTATTCTAAGCTGCTGCAGAAGGCTCTTGCACTGCATTCAGGGATCTTATACAGTAACATTCCATATTCAGATAGTAATACAACATTCCATCCCACAAACCTCAAATAAATACATAACTTTACCCTGTATAGCTATCAAATCAATCTTGAAAATACAACACACTCAAAAAGAAGCAGTGCTGTATATTCCTTGACTTGCAGTCTGATTCCAAGCCCTGTATTGTTCCCAGTATGCTAACACCCAACACCTTTCACACAGGCACAGCCTAAAGTTTCTTTCCTCAGTACCAAACTCACCTTCAGTTCCCCCCTCCCCGTCACACTCTAAATCCTTTCACACTTTTTCCTGACATCCTTATAGTTTTTTCATTTAGTACAATTACCAACCAGAATCACAGTCTCTCTCACTCTTACCAGTCACCCACAACCTGTGTCTCAACTGTCCTCCTCAGCAATTATACCTTCCCTAGCCAACACTTCAAACTATTTTCTTTCTTTTTCACAGACCACCACCAACACATCCTCTCACTCCCAGTCCTTCAACCTTCTCCTGCTCAAATCTCAAACTGACCATCAAGCCGTTGCCAAGGCAACCAGGTCTCAACTTGCTCAGCTGTTGTCCCATAGTGATGTCACTATAGAACCCTTATTTTTTCTTCTGGAGGAGCCCAGTTAAGATTATTTTAACCCCTTAGGGTTACATTATACCTATGGGCCATATAGCACTTAGCACGTTCAAAACATTAGTAAAAGGGCCCCTAACCTAGTTTATTCATTCATATGAAAGGAGTCAGAGGGTGTATGAGAAGTACAAGAACTGTAATTGGATCCATGAAAAGCCTTCCCAGAAGTGTTTGGACTGGATAACCACGGTTGTGATGACCTGAAGAGTATTAACCACATTAGAGGAGAACTGTCTTTGAGCAACCTCATAGAGACAAGGCTCTAGTTAGTACAGGAGGACCCTTGAGGGTATTCCAGGATATTACCATTGGTGCCTGGCTGGCTGATGACTGCTGTGTGACCATAATGAAATAGTGTAATAAAGTGGTGTGAGACACTTAGAAAGAATCATGGCTTCATACTGGTGCCAGAGAACCAGGAAATCCAAGCACCTGAGCCAGCATAACCCTAACCAAAAGAAAGTCCTTGATGAGGGATAGAGGTCTTACATGTATGGGCCAGAAATTAGATATCCAAGGTCCCCAAGGAGAGAGGAGACTGTGTGGAGCAGACCAATGGCTACAGTCAAGACTACAGAGTACCAGGGAACACTCACCAAGACATCAGCTGTCTGAGTAGAAAGTCGGGATCCAGAAGAAGTCCCTCAGGGTGAGAGGAAGCAAGTTGGAGGAGTTCCAAGCCATACCAGATGGGGAGGCTGAGCTAGATGGTGGTGTCCTGGATATTCTGGAAGCTCACCAGGGGGCCAATGTTGAGAAAGGTGCATTACTCACATACCCCAGGTAAAGGGCACCTTGAGGGGGGTCATGGGAGGATCCAGTGAGCTGAGAAGCAGCAGTTCTCTGAAAGTTTGGGAAACATGTTCCGTTATTTTTGTGTTCTGGTACGAGTTATTAAAAAGTAAAGCATATGTAGCACATGGGGATCAGCAGTTTGCAGTTGGACTTTTCTCCTGTTTTTCAAACAGCATCCCATCAGATGGTCAGGGAGGACATCAGAGCTGTGGGAAGATGGAGACAGCCCAAACCAGCAACCTCAAATGTCCAGAGGCTAGAGGAGCCACAGCCCAAGACAAACTCAGAAGAAATGGACATGGTGGGTCTGGAAGGGATGGAATTCATGATCCAGGTTCTGAGACTTGGGTGGGGATTTTGTGAAGGGACTGTTGGGATTACACATGTGCCTGAAGGGGTATCTGGGGAAGACAGGGCCCTAGGGTGGTGAAAAATCATAAGGCCAGTCTGTTACCATTGTGGGAATCTCAGGCTTTGGTTGTGGAACTGGATTTGAACAGAGAGTGGGGAAATGCATTTCCTTTACGTTGGTCCAAGGATTTTTTTTTTAATATTTGGGAATGTTATTGCCAACAGATACTAGAAAGGTTGGTCTTCTTAATGTGAACCACCTTTTAGTGAGTACTCAATGCCAACTAGCTATATGGAAACATCTGTCATCTGTAAGTGGCTGTATTTGCTTATATGAAATAACTATTTTTTCCTAAGTGGCCTTATGTTATGAAAATTCTCCCATATGCTTGTTGAAGAAAGATTTGAAAAAAAATGAATAGGCTAGTAGTGCATTTTGCTGGGGTGGGAGGAATCCTAGCTTAAGCTTGTCCTTTTTGTATGGTGGCTGGATGCAGGGTGGTCTGGTTTTGCCTGACATGAAATTGTATAATCAGGCTTCTCTGGCTAGTCAATTATAAGATTGGTTGTTATGCTCCCATGGTTACACTACTCTAGATGTGTGGAAATTTTTGTCTCCCTGGCATCTCAGTTCCCTGTTTCATGCACCATATAGGAAGTTGCTTGCTGAAGCCATTCCAGGAGTCTTTGGAAGGCTTTAGTGAGAGTATGTGGAGGGAACCCAGAATTTACCAACCAACTGCTTTGTTCATTGGGAAGAGACAGATGTTCTTATTAAGGGAGAATGGCACACTGAAGCCTTTTGCAGACCTTCAACAGGTACTACCAACAGACTGGGGAGATCAATTTGCACATTTACAGTTGGTACACTATTGGGCTCTTTTTCGAAAGAGAAGGGCACCCATCTTTCAACACAAATCGGGAGATGGGCGTCCTTCTCCCAGGGTCGCCCAAATTGGCATAATCAAAAGCTGATTTTGGGTGTCCTCAACTGCTTTCCATTGCGGGGATGACCAAAGTTCCCGGGGGTGTGTCGGAAGCATAGCAAAGGCGGGACTGGAGCGTGCTTAACACATGGGCATCCTCAACCAATAATGGAAAAAAGGGCATCCCTGACAAGCACTTGGCTGACTTTACTTGGTTCATTTTTTCTTGCTACCAAGGCTGAAAAAGGTGCCTGAACTGACCAGATGACCACCAGAGGGAATCGTGAATGACCTCCCCTTACTCCCCTAGTGGTCACTAACCCCCTCCCACCCGCAAAAATAAACTTTAAAAATATTTTTTGCCAGCCTCAAATGTCATACCCAGCTCTCTGACAGCAGTATGCAGGTCCCTGGAGCAGTTTTAGTGGGTGCAGTGCACTTCAGGAAGGTGGACCCAGGCTCATCCCCCCCTACCTGTTACACTTGTGGTGGTAAATGTGAACCTTTCAAAACCCACTAGAAACCCACTGTACCCACATGTAGGTGCCCCCTTTACCCTTTAGGGCTATGGTAGTGTTGTACAGTTGTGGGTAGTGGGTTTTGGGGGGCTCAGCACACAAGGTAAGGGAGCTATGCACCTGGGAGCAATTACTGATGTCCACTGCAGTGCCCCTAGGGTGCCCAGTTGGTGTCCTGGCATGTGAGAGGGACCAGTGCACTATGAATGCTGGCTCCTCCCATGACCAAAGGGCTTGGATTTGGTCGTTTCTGAGATGGGCGTCCTCAGTTTCCATTATCGCCGAAAATCGGGGATGCCTATCTCTAAGGTCGACCTAAATGTTGAGATTTTGGCATCCCCGACCGTATTATTGAAATGAAAGATGGCCGCCCATCTTGTTTTGATAATACAGGTTTCCCCACCCCTTCACCGGGATGTCCTGTGAGGACGTCCTCAGGAAAATTTGGGTGCCCCGTTCGATTATGCCCCTCCACATAGGAACATGGGGACTGTATAATCTTCACTATCCCATGGGTATTAAAGTGAGGGAAATTTTCAATACAGATATGGATGACAATAGACTGACTATTTCTGGTCTACATACAGTACATACCCTGTATATTCCTTCACCCACTCCCACCACACCACAAAATCAAACCTGCCCATACATTTTCATGGCATTCCCAAAACCATATTTCTTCAAGCTTTCTCTAATTGTTTAGATAGTGAAAAGAACATAGAATTCAGTAAGCAGGTTCTTAAAGCAAGCACTAACCCTGGAAAGAAAACCAAGTGCATTGTACAAGTTAACACAAATAAAACACCTATGAAGATGCCTGGTAAGGACTTAGTAACAGTGGATGTCCTTTCAAAAGCTTTGACCTAATAGCTATAATAGAGGAGAAGGAATATGTGTGCGAAAGCAGTAAGATTTATTGATGATGTTACAGCTTTCTTGGCAATGTCAAAACAATAACTTTCTTCACTTTACAGTTACCTTGCTGTAAAAACATGTCAAGATTATTTCTGGAAATACTTGGCCTCTGGGAAAGCTATAGGAGAATTTAGAGCAGTTGTTTTCATGTATCATCCTAACAAAGCGCGAGCAAGCCAGAAAACAATGGGGTCAATATTCAGGTGGTATGATCAATGGATTACATTAAATGCTGACATTGGTGTATAACTTAATCTATTTATGTGATGCTGCTTTCCATATAGGTAGTAATATTGAATACATATTGGCTTGTGACCATGCTGACACTATCTATTCAGGACTATATTTAGTAAATGGTGCTGAAAAAAATGGTGTATTTTGCTATTCTATGAATGGCACTCTGAGTTGCACGTCATTTATAGAAAAGTCAGTTTCCATGCTAAACTTTGGGCATGAGGATTTACACCAGCTGAAACCTGGTGTAAATTCTGGTGCATAAGTTAGACATGGATCCCTGGTTTTCAGTAATACTGCATACATGTTTAGTGAACACCTCTGACTTGCCCATGCCCCTCCCAAATATTTTGCTTTAAATATTTATTTATTTATTAGGATTTATTTACCGCCTTTTTGAAGGAATTCACTTAAGGCGGTGTACAGTAAGAAGAAATCAAACATGAGCAGTAGGCAATTACAGCAGTAAAAATAGTCAAATAACAATACAAAATATGGCATAGCAAAGGACATACTCTAAAAAAAAAAGACAAAATCTATTGAAGTTGTTTTTTTCAGGTTGTGAGGTGGTTAGTGACCACTGGGGAAGTCAGGGGACGTCATGCATTTGTAGAAAGCATCTGTATCTGTACATCCAAAAACTTGATCAGCGTAGCATCATACTGCATTTCAAATTTTATGGTGGCATGACAATTATTCAAATATTTCAAAAAGCACGGTAAGGAATCAATCATACCAGTCCACAAACAAAACATGTCACCAGTAAAGCGGATCCAGCAATCTATGTGTGCACCAAATGAAGAGGCATATACCATTTTTTCTTTAAAGGCGGCCATAAAAGATTGGCTACCATGGGTGCAAATGACATGCCTATAGCTACAGCAGATAACAGTTGACAAAAATTTGCCACCAAAAATAAACTAATTCTTACTCATGGCAATTTCACTCAATCAGATCAAAAACTCCATAGGAATCTGATGAGGATGTGGATGGTTTTTCAAAAAAACATGTAGAACATTCAAAGCCTCCCCTTGGGATATACTAGTATACAAGCAGGCTTATTTTTGAAAGAGAAGGATGCTCATCTTTCGACACAAATCGGGAGATGGGCGTCCTTCTCACAGGGTCACCCAAATCGGTATAAACGAAAACCGATTTTGGGCTTCCCCAACTGCTTTCCATTGCGGGGATGGCCAAAGTTCCCTGTGGTGTGTCAGAGGCATAGCAAAGGTGGGTCTTGGGTGTGCCTAACACATGGGCATCCTCGACCCATAATAAAAAAAGGGCGTACCTGATGAGCATTTGGACGACTTTACTTGGTCCTTTTTTTCTTACAACCAAGCCACGAAAAGTTGCCTGAACTGACCAGATGACCACCGGAGGGAATCGGGGATGACCTCCCCTTACTCCCTCAGTGGTCACTAACCACCTCCCATCCTCAAAAATGTTTTAAAAATATTTTTTGCCAGCCTCAAATGTCATACTCAGGTCCATCACAGCAGTGTGCAGGTCCCTGGAGCAGTTTTAGTGGGTGCAGTGCACTTCAGACAGGCGGACCCAGGCCCATCCCCCCCTACCTGTTACACTTGTGGTGGTAAATGTGAGCCCTCCAAAACCCACCAGAAACCATACCCACATGTAGGTGCCCCCCTTCACCTGTAAAGGCTATGGTAATGGTGTACAGCTATGGGTAGTGGGTTTGGGGGGTCTCAGCACACAAGGTAAGGGAGCTATGCACCTGGGAGCAATTTCTGTTGTCCACTACAGTGCCCTCTAGGTTGCCCAGTTGGTGTCCTGGCATGTGAGAGGGACCAGTGCACTACGAATGCTGGCTCCTCCCATGACCAAAGGGCTTGGATTTGGTTGTTTCTGAGATGGGCGTCCTCAGTTTCCATTATCACTGAAAATCAAAAACGACCAAGTCTAAGGACGACCATCTCTAAGGTCGACCTAAATTTCCAGATTTGGGCATCCTTGACTGTATTATCAAAATGAAATATGGACATCCATCTTGTTTCCCCACCCCTTCACGGGGATGTCCTGCGAGGACGTCCTCAGAAAAACTTGGGCGATCCTTTCGATTATGCCCTTCAAGGAGCACACATCAAATGTTACCAGTAGGCATGAAAATGTCAAAATCTTTTCTTTAATATATACTATCTGAAGAAAATGTGTAGTATCTTTAATACAAGACTTAACACCCAACGAGCAAGGTTGTAGACACTTCTCAATAAATTTGAATGATCTATCCAGTAGTGAATCCCTTGCCGACACAAGAGGCCAGTCAGGAAGTTTCTGTAAATTATTATGAATCTTTGGCAATAAATAAAACATTAGGACAGTAAATATATTATAATTCAGGTAGTTAAATTCTTTTCTAGTCAAAAAACCTTAATTTATGTCCCCTTAGGTAAGAGACAAAAGTTGTTGAGCAATCTGATCAGAAGAATTTCCAGATAGCTCTACATAATTATCTTTATTAGATAGCTGCATACACATCCATCCACAAAATTGCAAGAGCTCAGGGGCTCTCACCTGCAGTGATCCATAGTCCAGACAACACAGCCTGACCGAGTCAGGAATGCTGTGGCTCTGAAACTTATACAACCATGTGGCATCACAGAGGAAAGGAGAGAAATTGATGTAATAGGGCCAAATTAGGGAAGCTTGTCTGGATCCATGAGGGTAGTAAGCATCCTCTGGTGAACTTGACTGGATGCCACATTTTTATAGTTCCCTTTTGATTTCTATAGAATTGGGCCATAAAAGTGCTTAAAGATTTTTTTTAGAACATGTTTGGCTATTGGAATGTGAATATGGCTAACTTCTCCTTCCCTGCACAAATATCAGTGTGCATAGTAAGTATGCTAAGGAGGACTTTTAGTAAAGTGCATGTTTTAGTACTTAGTGTGCTTTAACAGCAAAAATTAAAGCACACTAAAAGTAAAGGCTGTGCACTATTTTTTTTTTGCGAGGGAGGGGGCATGTCCAGTATAGCTGCAGCAATTATTGCACTGAAAAATTCATTAGTGCCGGTAAACTTTTTCTCAGCATGAAGGCATTTAGCACTTCCTATTGAAGTGGCACTAAGTAAACCCACAATAAGAGCAAAGCTGACAGTGTATGGTAAGTAACATAAATTTATCATTCAGTGTTGATCCATATGTAAAGACCTTGTATAGTATTTTTTTTCTAATTATATAATACAAGGTGCTCAAGTGATCTCTAGTGTATGGTAGTAAGTACCAAGTGCTAACTGTACTATGTAGTTCTTGCCATTCTCGCCTCTATGACAATATGCAAATAGCATGGGAATTTGCATGCTAACTGGCATGACAGGTGTAATTGTCTATTACTTATGTTTGATTTATGCTATACACCGCCTCGACTGAATTCCTTCAAAAAGGCGGTAAAAAAGTGCACTTGTATAGTGGTTAGCACACACAAATTCATCAGTGTGTGTTTTTGACATGCACTGAGGACCCCTCTTATCACAGCGGGTAAAAGGCTATCTTTTTTGCTGGAAAAGAAATGGTCATGTGGTAAGTGAACCACTTGCTGCATGGCTATTTTTTTGGGGAGCACTTACCGCCACCCATTGAGGTGGCAGTAAGGGCTCCCATGCTAACCCCAGTAAACTGGGAAGCACCATGTACTGCCTGATTAGTGCTGGAAATGGAACGCGCTGGGAGTAGGAACTACCACCGGGCTCCTACGGTAGCCTGGCATTAGTTCCAGATTGTCACGTGGCAAACCTGTTGCCACACGCCACCCCTTTCGTAAAAGGACCCCTAACAGTGTTTCCTTTGCATTATTTGTACACTTTGCTAATATCTACAGTAAAATATTATGTGGAGAAATATATGGGGGACAGAATGTATCGAGCTTTTCAAAAAAAGAGCTTGCCAAAAATGATACTTGATGTTTTTAGATAAGCAAGGACTCAGACATATATATTTTTAACATAGGATATAATATTCTAATTCAACAAAGTCAGTAAATATTTTTAAACCACAATTTTATTAAAGTCTCAATTGTGAATAAGTTGAGCCCATTGTGAATTTTTATAGCTTACCATGAAAAATCCCTGGGCTGACCCTCCAGTACATAGGACATAAAATTGTCTCATCCATTTTGGCAGTTCTTCCACTAAGCTATATGCAATTGTCACTAGAATGACAGTTATAGAGCTGCATACTGTGCAACCCTATCAGTACAGAGATTTAGTAGATTTTATGATGTTGAGTATTTATAACAAATAACACATGGTAAGCCACATTGAATCATACTGCTTAATCCAACTCGTAAAGAAGGCAAATAAAATGAAGAGTTTTAGAGAAAAAAAATTCTCTGGCTGATATATTGCACTAAAATATTGAATCACTGCGGCAACAGAGCAGTCAAGTGCTACAAAATTTCTAGCCCTATTTTATGAAGCATTAAACTGTTCAAAATAACTATTGCTTCTAGATGTCACCCATAAATCAAATCAGGCCAGTGGCAGTAAAGTGATGGATGTCCAATCATCTGAAGGATTTGTTCATAAGACACAAACTAAAACAGTGACAAGGCAGAGATAAATGTTTGTGTTCAGATTAGCATTCCAAGGTCAGAGTGTCCAAGCATCTCAATGAGGTATTTTCGAACAATACAATGAGAATACTAATCCAAACAGGTACACTTGCGAGTAGAGAAGATACTGAATTTTAATGAAGTTGTCTGTTATGATTATCTAAAGAAGTCCAAAGTAAATTAATCAAAACCTTTTTTTTTTTTCTCTGCACAACACTTTCTGTTACAGCTTTATTCTTATAACATATTTGGCCTAATCATGAGGTTAATTGACGTTTCTTTGTTTTAGATGACTTTTTGAGATTTAGTGGACTATATTGCTAGCTATATTATTGTGAGCTTCCACTAGCTAATAGGGTGATATACCAGAATGGCTTAAATGATTCAAAATACTTTGGTGGGAATTCTGTAAATTGGTGCCTCCTTTGTGATGCCCCAATTCAGCACAGAGAGAGGCAAGAGACTCGAGAGATTTTCAGAGACCTCCTTCAGAGGTTGGAGGCTTCCAATGGGACATGAAGACTTGTCCTAGCCTATGTAGCAGACTATGCCCTCATCATCTACTGCCACAAACCTTGCCACCACCACACCCATTTCTCATACCACCACAAAAATGAGCACCACGAGAATGGGATGCCAGAATAGGGTGAGTCAATCTGGGCAGGATGGGAAGCAAATTCCATCTGGATCAATGCAGGGTGGTCCTGTAAAAATGTGGCCCTCCAGTTGTGACTGGTGCAAGCAGCAGCCATGGCTCTCATCAACACATGCACATCCTAGACCTCATGGCAGCTGCATAGGTTGCAATGTAGCTGATGATCCATGCACCAGATCTGGGAATACACCATCCAGTCCAGAGAACACTTCAACCCCAGCACTGAGCATTGACCAGGGTGGAAATGATGACTAGGATAAGGGGTATGGGAAGGGGAGGGGTGGGAATAAAAGGGACAAGATTGTACCTAACACTTAGTGACAAGGTGTGTGTGGTGGTAATAATAAGAAATGTCTTCAGACATGGACTTGGGGGCTGGGGGTACCAATGTTTCAAGTCAGTGTCAAGATGGATGAGGTTGCAGGGCACGATAACAGGGGGGGGGGTGGTCTAAGTCTGTAGTGCTGGAGTGAGGTGATATAAGGGTGTTGGGAAGTGTAAGGGACAAGAGGAGTACAGTTTGTGCACAGAGGAAAGTAGAATGTTCACTTACAGTCCATGAAAAAATGTGTGCAAAGACACCTAGCACTATAACACCACACCACACATACCCTACAGCAGAATACTTGCACTCAGACACCTAGCACCAGCACACTGAGACACAGGCACACACTGACTGCTCAGTCTGCCCAACATATACCACAGGGACTGAGTGAGAACAGATTCAAGAGTTACAATAGGACATGGTGGGACTGGGGCACCAAAGACCAGGTGGATTTCACAAACAGGGCTGGGGCAGTATGAAAGGAAGGGTGGGAAATTAATGGGCTTCACAATGGGTGGGGCACACGGGTTCCAGTGGGTGAACACAACACATACAAGGAAGTTAGGTTTCTCACATTAAAAACTGAGAGAGACAGTAACAACAATCCCACCACATGCTCACTTCCAATCTCCTCTATACAGCAGTACCAAAATGAGTCTTCAAAGACAGGTCACTGTTGCGCTTCTTCATTTTATACCAGGTCTAGAAATGGGCATCCAATTTTCCTGGTCTGGATGCTACTCCACTATACATTGTTGGTATGGACATGCAAATAACACCTCGGGTATTCCTCTTCTCATTTTGACGTCAGTCAGACTTGGACATTCCTGACTTACCTGTTCAGTTATTTGGTTTTGGACATCCATGTAACATCAAAATGACTCTTTTTGGCCATCAATATCGCAAACAATGTTTCTAAAATAAGTACCACAGTAAATGATGACAGACCAGCATGGCCCATTTACTCTACCCTGTAACACAGTTTGAGTTGTAACTGCCACTCTGCCAGTTTCATTCCATTCATTCTTTTCTTGATGAAGATTATCAAATGACCTTCATTTACACCCCCATCATTTTGTGACTAGATTACTGCAATGCAATCTACCAGGTCTGTCTCATTATTCCATTAAACACATTCAAACTACTCAAAATACTGTCCTATGAATTATTTCCCAACAAAATTTGATTATTAACCCTTTTTGAATAAACATCACTGGCTACTAATCTTCCACCAGATTCAATTTAAGTTGCTAATGTTGGCCCATAAGACTCTTCATTCTGGAACACCTGCATATTGCTCATCACTTACAATCCCCCACACTCCTGAAAGAACTCTTTCATGTACTACACAATGGCTACCTTTTCATTCCCCCAGTTTCTCATTCTCGACTGGAGTCTACACACTAGTCTGACTTTTTTTGTGCAGTCCCCCAACTTTGGAAATCCCCCCTTCTCTTTGTACATACATGTCTTTCCCAACGTTTAATGCAGAACTCAAAACCCAGTTTTTTTTTAAACTGGTATTTGGAGGTGGAGTGCAAGGTTGAGATAACCATAATATGCCATCCTATTGTTGATGCCTATGCTATACTGCCCTATGGTCCTTTCTCTTCACTTCCTCTTTCCTACTTTTTACTTCTTTCTCTTTTTTTACCTCCCTGTCCTTTGTATAGTGGAGTTCTTTTCTTAGTTTCCTATTGATTTTTTTGTAAAGAGCTTCAAAGTGGAGTGGAGGAGTGGCCTACTGGTTAGAGCACTGATCTTGCAATCCAGAAGTGGCCATTTCAAATCCCACTGTTGCTACTTGTGATCTAAAATCCAAATAAAAAAGAGGGTGTTGGAGGCATAGCAGGCATGGAGGTCCTTCTCACAAAAACATCCAGGCATATACATCCACATTTTGGACTGCCATATCAAAGGACAGCCCGCAAATTCCTCAATCTGAACTTCCCCAGCTGTAAAGAAATGAAATACAAGCAGGCCTATGCTACTACCTTTGCGTACAAAAGCACACAGTTTTGGAACGCACTACCCATGGCCTTGAAAACCATGGACAATCTAACTAGCTTTCGCAAAGCTTTGAAGACACATCTTTTCAATAAAGCCTACAAGAAACATCCTTAACGAAACAAACCATTCCTTAAACCACCCAAGTACATTAAAAAAACACCTCTGACATGACCTTACCTAACAC
Source organism: Microcaecilia unicolor (assembly GCF_901765095.1). NCBI lineage: Eukaryota > Metazoa > Chordata > Amphibia > Gymnophiona > Siphonopidae > Microcaecilia > Microcaecilia unicolor. The sequence goes on from NW_021963871.1 coordinate 23,793, forward strand.
CTGCCATCTAAACTCTCTTTACCTTCAGTTTACTACTGACTGTATTTCAAACCATGTAACGACTATATCATTACAACACTCTGTAAGTCACATTGAGCCTGCAAAAAGGTGGGATAATGTGGGGTACAAATGCAATAAATAAATAAATAAACTGCCGTTGCAGGGACGGAGGCATAGAAATATCCAGTGTACCTGAATGTAACTCACCTTGAGCTACTACTGAAAAAGGTGTGAGCAAAATCTAAATAAATAGCAAAGAACATCCTCAACTGCCACTGTCGCAGAGGCGTAGTGAAGGACATCCTTCACCCATACGCTAAAAAAAAGACAAAAGTTTTTAAAGTTGTTTTTTCAGGGTGGGGGTGGTTAGTAACCACTGCATGCCTTTTTCCATTCAGTTAGTGCATCAGTTAGTCCACTGCAGTGCCACCTAGGGTGCCTGTTTGGTGTCCTGGCATGTGAGGGGGACCAGTGCACTACGAATGCTGGCTCCTCCCATGACCAAATGACTTGGATTTGGTCATTTTTGAGATGGGCGGCCTCGGTTTCCATTATCACCGAAAACTGGGGATGACCATCTCTAAGGTCGACCTAAATGTTGAGATTTGGGTGTCCCCGACGTATTATCAAAACGAAAGATGGACGCCCATCTTGTTTCGATAATATGGGTTTCCCCGCCCCTTCACCGGGACATCCTTAGAGATGGGCACCCTTAGAGGTCATCCCCGTTCGATTATGCCCCTCCACGTGTCCCCTCCTTCTCTTTCCTCCTTCAATCCAGTGTCTCTGCTCTTTGTCTCTCCACCTTTCATCCTGTCTTTCACTTCCCCCTTCCATCCAGCATCCAGCATCTCTCTCTCATTCTCATCCCCTTCCATCCACATCTCCTCCTTCTCCCCTTTCAATCCAGTGACTGGTATTTCTCCCTCTCTCTTCCTTCCTGTCACTCACCTCACTTCCCATCCAATGTTTTCCCTTCCCCTTCCATCCAGCTTCTCATCATGTCATGTCATCTCTGTGAATGTACTTATTGTAAACTGCCAAGAGCTTTCCAAATTGTATGGGTTATAAATGTTCTAAGTAAGTAAATAAATAGGTAAATCACCCTCTTTCCCCTCTTCCTTTCCATCTTCCATCCAAAAATGTCCCTCACTCTTCTTCCATTGTTTCCCCTTTCCATCCACTGTCTCCCCTTTCTCTTTCTCTCCTCTTCCATTTAATGTTTTCTCACCCCTTCCATCCAGATTCTCCTCTCACTCCATCTTTTCTGCTATCTCCTAATTCTCTCTTCCCCCACCCTTCTCTCCTCTCCTCTGTTTGTCTCCCCTCCTCCCATCCCCTCCCCTCCCCTTCTTCTTTCCCTTCCCCCCTTCTCTCCTGGGTATCCAGGATCTTTTGTCTTTCTTGCTCTTATGCCCTCGCCATCCAACATCACCCCTCTGTTTCTCTTGTCCCCCACCATCACTTCTTTCTTCCCCATTTAACATCACCCTTGACTTGTCTCTCCCTCAATACTCCTATTTTCCCTTCCCATCATTCAACATAGTCCTCTCTCTTCCCCTCACTCCACCATTGTTCCATCTCTCTCCCTCCCTCTCTTTCTCTCTACCTCGCTTCCTCCTGGTGACACATTAGCTCTCCAGACTACTTCCATCTTGAGTCTACTGCTGCCAGGAGGAACTTAAACTTCTCTTCCCTGCCTCTTGCTCACTCTCCTCCCTCCTCCTGCTGCCCACCAACACAGCAAAACAAAATAAAAGCCTGCACATGGCTGTAGCCCTACACATGCTGCTGCTGGGTTCCCTCCTCCTCCCTCCCCTACTGATGTAACTTACTGTTATGGGAAGGAAAAATGGGATTCTAGTATTTTAATTTACATTTTTTAGTCCTTTTCTCCAGCTCAGGCTTGGATCTGATGCCAAATCCTTTGTGCTACTTGGAATTTGTTCCGTGCCCTCACTCCAACACAGTGACGTAGGAAGGGGGGCGGTGGGGCGGTCCGCCCTGGGTGCACGCCACTGGGGGGGTGTCGTCTCCGTTGGTTCTTTGCTCCCTCTGCCCCGGAACAGGTTACTTCCTGTTCCGGGGCGGAGAGAGCAAGGAGCCAATGAAGCCAACGCAGCTCCCAGCGACGTGGGCTCGGGGGCGGATCGGTCCTCCTGCCCACCCCTCGCTGCCAAAGGAAGGTAGAATGCGCTCCGGGGGGGGGGGGGTGCGCTGGGGGAGGGGGGGCGCGCATTGAGGGGGGCGCCACGTTGCACCTGGGGGGGGGCTGCGCGGCGGCGACCCGCCCGGGTGCCAGCCGCCCCCGCTACAGCACTGCTCCAACATGCTCAGTTTAATCATTGCAGTGACTACGGGCAGAGGTCTGTGTAGTCTGACTCTCCTGGAAGCCTTACAGCCCTTGATTCTCACAGTTCAGATGCCACTCCCATACAATGAGCACTGTGCTGCTTTTGCAGCATCCTCAGCTATCTCAGTGTGCAGAATTCAACTAGATACCTTCTGTGTGCAATGTGCTGTACTTACCATCTGAGCCGACGTGGAGACAAACAAAGCAGATCAATTAGTGATAGGTTCAAAACTTTATTTCAGAGATTCGCCCGACACAGACTGTTTTGCCCACAAGGGCTGCGTCAGGGGCTAATAGTCACCTTGACTGAGGAAAGCACCCTGCTGTTTTTTTACGTTTCAATCTCATGTCCTGCTTGGACTATTAGCCCCTGACGTAGCCCTTGTGGGCGAAACACAGTCTGTGTCGGGCGAATCTCTGAAAATAAAGTTTTGAACCATATCACTAATTGATCTGCTTTGTTTGTCTCCATGTTGGATTTTGCGGATCGCTTGCCATCTTGTTTCTTACCATCTGAGCCACCAGACCATTTTGCTCACCTCCCCCCTTTCACCCTCCCCCATGATGGTCACAAAACAAAATGAAAACATGCGGGGGGGGGGGGGAATAGCCTTATGCATGCCGCTGCCAGCTTCCTCCTCCTCCCTCCCCCTCATGATGTAACTTCCTGTTTCATGGAGGGAGGAGGAGGGAAGCCAGCAGTGGCATGACCAGTGCTTCAAAATCTGTGTCCGGGTCATAGTCCACTGAAAACAAATGTAAAAATCAATAATAGGTAATATGCCAGCTGAAAACATATCTTGCAGAGCTAGAAATTACTACTTACTAGTACTATCATATTGTGTATTTCTTCATAACAATAGAGTTAGTGTTTAACCCACCTCAAAAAGGGTAGAGTATAGAATGTGATCCCGCCACAGAAAGTAAACTAAAAAATCTGAACTGGAATACTCACATTAAAGACCACCATTCAATTTCTAAATTGAGTCCATGATGTTGAGCAGGGTTGAGCTGTAATTCAGCTAGTATTCAGCACTCTCACCCACCCTAGCTGAATACTATCAGTAACTCTCCAACATCCTTCCAGGAATGGACTCATTGTTCTATGTCCTGCTTATGAGTTTCAGCTCTCTATTCTTCCAGTTCATCACACCGTTTTTGAAACCACTTATGCCATTGGCCCTTTTTTGTACTGTTCTATTTTATGAAACACTAGTGTCAAACCTTGTTTTATAAAATTTAAATCAGACCTTAAGACCTATTTGTTTATGCAAACCTTTGGAGGGACACTGGATGCTGTGAACTCCAAGTTAGTTAAATAGGGTGCAATGCCTGTTCTCTACTTAGCCTTCTATTTGAATGCTGTGTCTTTTAGTTTATTCTCAGTCAACTTTGCATTAATTCTCTACTAATGTATCCTTCTAGTGCTTTGTTATCCTATTATAAATTGGCATTCTTTTTTTCTGAGTATTTAAATTGTAAACAACTGACATTAGGCACCTACAAATAGTACAAAATGCTGCAATCAAACTAATTACTCGAAAAACTTTAATCATGTAGTTTTGCTTTTGAAAGTGGCTCATAGGCTTCCTCTGTCTCACTGTACCATTTACAAGATCCTACTGTTAGTCCATAAACCCATCAGTCTAGTGAACCACTGTCTCATCTGTTAATCCCATATTCCAATCCCAAAACATTAGGATCTTCGTTCCAAAACCTCCTAATAGTGCCATCATTTTGAGAAATAATCCATTGACACACTAGAAAGGCAATCTTCTCAGTTCAGGGCCCTCACCATTGAAATAAGTTACCTCAATTTCTTTGGGCTCAAACAACTCTACAAAAGTTTAAAATCCAACTTAAAACATTTCTTTTTTTCTGATGTAGTTCCTTGGAAGATGAGTCTGTCAGACCCAAGGGACCAGTCAATCCCTCCTCCCTTCTATCTCCACATCTTATATCCTATCATATTTGTAGTTCTTTCCTGCCCTTCCAACATTTCTATTTCCTTCTTCTTTATGTACATTCATTTTTAGAATTTAAGCCACCCAGACATGTCCTATGATGGGCGGGATAGAAAATTCTGAATAAACTTGAAACTTGATTGGTTTCATTAAAAATGGTCAATCAAGATCAATGCAACATAAATATAAAACATAAATATATTGAACATAGGAGATAGAGGTCAAAGTCTATATTTTTGTGTGTCTATGACAGTATACTGTCTGAAGGGGTCTTTTGCAAAGGCTTGCTAACATTTTTAGTATGTGCTAAACACTAGAGATGCCCATAGGATATGGGTATCTCTAGCATTTAACACACACTTATTTCTAGCGTATTTGTAAGAGGCATACACATGGATAAACATGGGCTGAATATAGACTGAGGTCCCACTTACATTCATAACTCATAGGGTAAGACCTTATAAGGCAGTTTGACCCCTAGTTGTCATATAGTAAGACTACCACTAGAGGTTGCCAGGACCATTTTGAACCCTTCACAATCAAAGATAGGAACACTAGAGATTGCTTCTGTACTGACCCTACTAGATTCCAGGGATTATGTCAGGTAGGCTCAGGGAAGCCTATAGCAGGGTGAGGACTTTGCTGATGGGGAGATTCTGGAAGGCGTCTTAAGTTTGGGGGGAGGTCTACGCGAGGGTTTAGGGGATTTTAGAGAAAGGGTTCATTGGGGATTTTGGATATGGGGGTCTTTGAGATAAGGGTCTGATATGGGGAAGGTCTATGGGGCAGGAGTGGTTTTCATTGAGGAGTATCAGGAGGGAGCTTAGTTTCATTTTGGACAGCCCCTCTAAAAACCAGCCCAGGAGCATAGGGTCACAGCTTAGTGACCCGATGCGCCAGGGCAGTGGGAATAATGCTGCTTAGTCACACCTTTGAGAAATTAATATGTGGTTAAAGTTCACCACAACTTAATTAATACCACTTAACTAGTTAACATGGTTCATTTTTATATGTGTAAGCACTAAAATTAAAAGATAAGGAAGTTATGCATTTGCTATCTGCTGAAGATGCATAATTTATTTTGAATATTGGGCCTATCTTTTACAAATATGACCAATAGCTTTTCAAATGTTTCCATAATATCGAAATATTTATTTCACTATTCCAAGAATAATTAAATATGCTATAATGCAGTTCCTTCCATAATACATGCCTAGTGACTCGGCATTAAAATTCACTTCTAAGCATAACACATTTTTAATTTATAAGTATATTCCATAGCAAACAATAGATAGATATAATTTTTCTGAGATTTCTGTTATCATTCTCAATAATTTCCTTAGGGAAATGAATAGAAAAATAAGCTAATAAATATGAAAGGTCTTTTGTGTGGATGACAGAAATATTCCACCAGTTGGCAGTTCCCAGAAGACATATTCAGGGTCAATTAAAAATGGAGGAAGACGAATATATGAAAGCAAAACAGAATACATCATGAAATGTTTTAGACATTTCTTATGATACAAAATTAATAGCACATATTAATAAGTTGCTAATTCATCCACTAACTAGGAAAAGGGAAGATGGTAAAAGACTCATGGAGCTGAAATGGTAGATACACATCACAATAAATGTGTGACTGATAGATGCATATCTTAGATTTTCTCTTTCTGGAGGGAAGAGTGGGATAATGCAAATACCTTGTCAGGTATACACATAAAGTAGCACATATGAGTTTATCTTGTTGGGCAGACTGGATGGACCATACAGGTGTTTCTCTGTCGTCATCAACTATGTTACCACGTTACATGGTAACTGCTAAATTACCACAAGCCCTTTAACACAATTGCGTGCTAGCAGTCGCCGTGTGGTAAACTGCAAATTAAGGGGCCCTTTTACTAAAGTGTGGTAAAATCTGGGTTTATCACTTTCTAACATGGAACTTTCCCATGCACTAAGCCTAGATTTACCATGCAATATTTTCAACGCTTTTTATTTTTCTTTTAGGTCCTCTGCTAATGTTCTCATTAGCTCACAATATATGTAAAAACATTAACATGGGAGTACTTATTGTCTCCTATTTAGGAAACACTAAAGGTTCCCATGTTTACCTAGCATTATTCAGTTAGTACACGTTAATCCTAGCTTGCTAGCTGGATAACATGGGAATACTCACTCTCCCTCCACTCATGACACAATCCCTCCAAAAATATTTTTATAAATAGCTAGCATGCTAACAGGCAAAACACCACAACATGCATTTTGCACTGGTGTGTTGGCACTCTCTAACTAAGCATAAGGGTTTAACACACTTTAGTTAAAGGGCTCCTTAGTGACAAAGGTTAGCTCCCTAAAATTTCTCCATTATTTTCAGACAGTCATTTTTAAGCTAAAAAAATTACCAACAATTAACTATTACTTCCAGCAATTTAAGAAATTATTAAAAATACGGCCTTTATGCTCAAGCATACTATTGATATAATGCAGTTTTGGAAATTATTATTATTATTAGCATTTGTATAGTGCTACCAGATGCATGCAGCGTTGAACACCTGACACAGAGAGACAGTCCCTGCTCAATAGAGCTTACAATCTAAAAATACAGACAGACAAGACAATTAAGGGTAAGGGAAGTACTGGGTGAGAAAGGAACAAGGGGAGGGCAATTGAGTATTTTATGTTATATTTCTGTTAATTGATAATGTGTTGTTGTTATATTGGTATGCATCTTTTTATGGAAAGCACCTAGTTTATAGGTGGACTAGAACTGTTTAAAATAAATAATAAATAAATAAACAAACAAACAAACATTTAACTTCCTATAAATTATGTTCTTAAATTTAGGTTGGCAGTTCATTTGCCTAGATCTAGAAGCCAATTTAGGTGCTTATTTCTCTGTATAACTGTTTTCTCCTCCCTCCCTCCCTCAATCTGCCCTGATGCAATCCTCTTTTTAGAATTTTAAAGCCTAATGAAACTAGATGTTTAATTCGAGGAATGCAGCCCAGCAAATTTTCCTAGAGGATAGGGATGTGCGTTTATTAACATGCTGTCAGTTTGTTAGAATGCCTTTAAAATGTCAGTGCTACTTATGAAGTCAGAAGGTGAAATTAGGTATGTGCTCAGGGGAGGGGTTTGGGTGAATTTGAGCAGACATAATTCATACATGTATTATACAATATATATGTATACCTGTGTACTTTACTTGCTAAAATTTGGTCCTTTTCTTGAGAAAATGTAAATGTCAGCAGCCACATTTTAGGAGAATGTGGCTTCTTTGTTCTAGGTGATATTTCTGCAGGATTTCTGCTAGTATTTCATAAAGACACTTTCAGGCTTATTTCGAAAGAGAAGGATGCCCATCTTTCGACACAAATCGGAAGATGGGCGTCCTTCTCACAGGGTCACCCAAATAAGCATAATCAAAAGCCGATTTGGGGTGTCACCAACTGCTTTCCATCGCGGGGACGACCAAATTTTTACGGGGGCATGTCGGAGGCGTAGTGAAGGCGGGACTTAGGCATGCCTAACACTGTGCGTCCTTGACCCATAATGGAAAAAAAGGACGTCCCTGATGAGCATTTGGACTTTACCTGGTCCAGTTTTTCTTACAACCAAGGCACAAAAATGTGCCCAAACTGACCAGATGACCACCGGAGGGAATTGGGGATGACCTCCCCTTACTCCTCCAGTGGTCACTAACCCCCTCCCTCCCTCAAAAAACTTTAGAAATATTTTGTGCCTATGCCAGCCTCAAATGTCATACTCAGGTCCATCGCAGCAGTATGCAAGTCCCTGGAGCAGTTTTAGTGGGTGCAGTGCACTTTAGGCAGGCGGACCCAGGCCCACCCCCCCTACCTGTTACACTTGTGGGGGTAAATGTGAGCCCCCCAAAACCCCCCACGAACCCACTTTACCCACATCTAGGTGCCCCCCTTCACCCCTAAGGGCTATGGTAGTGGTGTACAGTTGTGGGTAGTGGGGTTTGGGGAGGCTTTGGGGGCTCAGCATACAAGGTAAGGGAGCTACATACCTTGGAGCTTTTCTGAAGTCCACTGCAGTGCCCCCTAGGGTGCCCGGTTGATATCCTGGCATGTGAGGGGGACCAGTGCACTACGAATGCTGGCTCCTCCCACGACCAAAGGGCACGCATTTGGTGTCCTTAGTTTCCATTATTGCCAAAAATCAGAAACGACCAAGTCTAAGGACCATCATCTGTAGGGACGACCTAAATGTCTAGATTTGGGCATCCCCGACCGTATTATTGAAACAAAAGATGGACGCCCATCTTGTTTCGATAATATGGATTTCCTCAACCCTTCGCCGATACATACTGTGAGGACGTCCTCAGGAAAACTTGGGCGCCCCTTTCGATTACGCCCCTTATAGGCACCTATGCATCTTTACAAAATATGCTAAAAATTGACATTTATTATTTCTTATACACTGCCTACAAGTCTGAAAGTTATTGAAATGGTGTGCATTCAGGTACAGTAGATATTTTTCTGTTTATGGAGGCTCACAATCTGAGTTTGTACCTGAGGTAATGGAGGGTTAAATGATTTCCCCATGATCACAAGGAGCTGTAGTGAGATTAGGGCTCCATTTACTAAGGTGCAGTAAGCAGTAGCACAGGGGTGTCCAACATTGTTCCTTACCAGGTTAGGTTTTCAGGATTTCCGTAATGAATATACATGAGATCTATTTGCATACATTGGAGACAGAGGATGCAAATAGATCACATGCATATTCATTGAGGTAATCCTGAAAATCCAACTGGATTGTGTCCCCGAGGACCGAAGTTGGAGACCGCTGCACAAGCATGTGCTTACTGCATCTTAAAAATACTTGCTGTGGGATGTGCTGAGGTGTCCCACAATAAGTTTCAAATGTGCATACAAACAACGCATTAAATAATTTTTCAGAATTTTTCTCAGAGGAGGCCTGTCTGGGTATGGAGAGTGGGGCATGACAGTGCAAATCATTTAGGGGTCCTTTTTACTAAGATGCGCTGAAAAATTGCTGGCGGTAGTGTAGGCGCAGGTTTTGGGCATGCGTCAATCCATTTTTCAGCGCGCCTGTAAAAAAGTCCTTTTAAAAATTTTTGCCAAATGTGGACATGCGGCAAAATCAAAATTGCCATGTGTCCATTTTGGCTCTGTGACCTTACTGTCAGCCATTGACTTAGTGGTAAAGTCTCACATGGTAACTGGGCGGTAATGACCTACACATGTCAAATGCCACATGACGCGCGTCTGCTATGCGCATCCAAAAATAAAAATTATTTTTCTACTGCGCGTATCAGACACACGCAAAAAATGAAATTACCGCAAAAGCAACGTGGTAACTGGGCAGTAACTCCATTTTGGTGCGTGTTGGGCAAGCTTAGACACTCGGCTTAGTAAAAGGGCTCCTTAATGTAGCTCCATTGCTGCACACTAACTGATTAGCACAGCATTAGTGTATGGGCCCTTACTGCCTACAAAATGGGTGGTGGTAAGGGCTCATGTGCCAATTTTTGTTAATGGCCACATTGCCGATCTCAAAACTACAGTGGACTGTCTGAACATCTCTCATGGTAGTGCTTTTTACCCTGTGGTAAGCAAGTATTAGTGCTTACTGCAGCTTATTAAAATGGTCCCTAAGAAAGAGGCCAAATAAAAAGAATTTGCCCTTTGCATATCCCTAAATGAAGTCACTATAGAAGCCTATCCCCTTTGAATATGGGCCTTGTTTATTTTTAAATTTTGCCAATATTCAAAACAAATTAGTGGTTCGTTAGTCACTAGTGAATGCTTAAGTTTTTTATCCTCTGATTTTTAAAAGCGATAAGGGGTAGTATTAATGATTTTTGCATGCTAAGTGGATAGTTTATCCATTTAGTTGAATCCCATAATTAGATTTACCTTGGTAAAGCAGCTTAGTCAAATTCAGTGAACCTTAGCAAATGCCTTGATAATGAGTAATTTTATTCTATATGCTTGCACTGTACCATATCCAAAGTTGGTTTAACCATATTGGGGTCAATACTAAACAGGCATGGTCACCAGAAGAGAGCAGTAATGTTCTGTCTCCATCTGCTGGTAGGAGGACGTATGCATTCTTCTGGATTGACCTGGTAGGCCTCAAGAATAGAACATCAAGTAAGAATAATTTAGCCTTTTCATTTTAAAATGCTTTAAATTGCAAGTGCTATTAGCTATAATTTGATACTTTTTTTCCTTAGCATGTCATGTAAGTTTGTTTCATACAGTAGAAAATGATCTACAAATTTATTAGCATCAAGGTCTATCATTGAGATATCTTATTAAACCTATAGATATTTGTTCAGAAAAATTATTGAGTTGTTCATTTGCTACTCATAGGTTTCCATGTAACACATTAGAGCAATCAAAGTAAAAGTACACTGCCTGGATACTGATTTGGATTGCTGATAGAATTATTGATCCTTCACTGCTGTGAAAAAAATTAGAGTTACCACTTGTGAATATTAAAGTTACAACCACTTGTGATATTAGTTACAAACAATTTAATTCTTAAAGGGTGTCACAAACCTCACAAGGTACTAACAAACTAAATTCTAGTATTGCTTCACCTTTTGTAACAAGTAATTAAATATGCATTTATGGCAGTGCAAAACAAATTTAGGTATTTGAAGGAAGACAAAGCTGCACATTTCATATGGGATAATAGCATTTCGGACACAGATGCATAGTTTTTGATACCTACCAGCATGCATTTGTAGAATGGCGAGAGATGACAAATGCATTTACTTCTATTCTTGAATGCTGTAATCCTAGGCCTTCTAAATAGCACGTATGTAAAGGATGCTCTCTTGATCTGTTTATGTCTTCATTTCAATATTTACTAAACCATGTGACTTAATGCAGGATTTTACTACATGGAAGCTTCATCTTTTGGGGAGTCTTTTACTAACGTGCACTAGCATTTTTTAGCTCATTCTAAAAATCAGCTGGCGCTAAACGCTGACATGGTCCCTCTCACTGGAATACCCTTCCTCTTATCTTACAATTTGAGCAATCTTTCCCTCTATTAAGTCCCTCTTGAAGGCTCATTTTTTTTGCACCAGCTTTTTTTTTTTTTTTGTTACATTTGTACCCCACGCTTTCCCACTCATGGCAGGCTCAATGCGGCAGGCAATGGAGGGTTAAGTGACTTGCCCAGAGTCACAAGGAGCTACCTGTGCCAGGAATCGAAGTCAGTTCCTCAGGACAAAGTCCACCACCCTAACCACTAGGCCACTTTCCTTTTGTGGCCTCTGCTGGGGATCAGGGCCATGAGCCACAGCCTACCTAGTATGATAGTTTTTTTCTCTCTTTTCTGGTCCTTCTCTATCCCTTTCCTGTGCAAGTTGTAGTTCCTTTCTTTGTCTTCAAAAAGTTTGGATTGTACACCATTCTTATGCAACATGAAGGGCAGTATAATATACTAAACTAAACTAAGAACTATGCTGAAGATAAAGGGGGTTAAGGAGGGATGGTGGTAGAGAGAGACAACCTGTTATCGGCTACCCTGTTTGAGAGAATCAAGCTTGTTCTAGGCTTTCAGTCCATGCTGTTTTATTTGTTTCTTTTCAAACAATTGGAGCCACACTGACCAGACCCTTTAGCTGTAACTTATTAGCCCATGACAGCTGTTCTGCCTTCAGCCATCAGCATTCTAGCCAACATTATACATTGGCAAGTTGAAAAGTTGACAGTTCTGCAAATATTTCTGCAGAATCATTGGGTTTGCTCTTAGTCATGAAAATATTAATTTCAGTTGAAATTTACTCACTATGCCAATATATCTCTATGTGCTTCAACCGGCACTATAACTGGTGCTGACTAATGAGAATGTGATACTAAGTTGACATTTGTATTTTACCAACAGAGGATAATAATGACAGTGAGTATGAGCATATAGATGAGAGTAATTTGGCACCAACAAATATCTGTGGGAAATTAGACATTTTTTCAACCAAGCTAATGATGGATAGCAAATGACAGAAACCACAGATGGAGTGTACAGCTGTATAAAAGAAACCTTAGAATGAGGAATACGATCATGCCTACAGTCAAAATGCAAGCATAAGAGTACACAGAAGGTTATGGAACTATATCATGGGGGAGAGTCATGAGCTCTCCACTGATAAGTCCTATGAGTAATGCATGAGAAAATGATAAGCAGTGGAAAGTCAAGAAGATCATTAATCACTGTAAAGTTCAGAGATGCAGATGTCAATCTAGAAATATGATGATAGAATGAAAACAAAAGGCAAAAGAAAAGCAAAGTTTGTTCACAGTTATTTAAGGACCAGCCATGGCGATAAAGCAGATCAATAGGACCCCTAACTTGACCTGGTTGTAAGCATCCACCCTGAACTGGTCTTAATAATACCAAAGCAACATTTGAAAAAAACTTTACACCTGAAATGTTTGAACACCTGAAACTACAACTTGAACTTAATGCTTCATAGCATGTTTTTTTTTTATTGTTTGTTTGACTGATATGGATTAGCTTTATATGTTCACTGATGTCCCAATGCTCATTACCACTGTCTACAAGTAGAGTACAATTATTGAGGTACTACTCAATGATGTTGGGTATTATTAGAAAAGGTATGGAAAACAGGTGTGAGGATGTTATAATGCCGTTGTATCGCTCCATGGTGCAACCGCACCTTGAGTATTGTGTTCAATTCTGGTCGCCACATCTCAAGAAAGACATAGTAGGAATTGGAAAAGGTGCAGCGAAGGGCGACTAAAATGATAGCAGGGATGGGACGACTTCCCTATGAAGAAAGACTAAGGAGGCTAGGGCTTTTCAGCTTGGAGAAGAGACAGCTGAGGGGAGACATGATAGAGGTATATAAAATAATGAGTGGAGTGGAACAGGTGGATGTGAAGCGTCTGTTCACGCTTTCCAAAAATAGTAGGACTAGGGGCATGCGATGAAACTACAGTGTAGTAAATTTAAAACAAATCAGAGAAATGTTTCTTCACCCAACGCATAATTATACTCTGGAATTCGTTGCCGGAGAACGTGGTGTTAGCTTGGCAGAGTTTAAAAAGGGGTTAGACAGTTCCTAAAGGACAAGTCCATAAACCACTACTAAATGGACTTGGGAAAATCCACAATTCCAGGAATTACATGTGTAGAATGTTTGTACGTTGGGAAGCTTGCCAGGTGCCCTTGGCCTGGATTGGCCACGATCATGGACAGATGCTGGGCTTGATGTACCCTTGGTCTTTTCCCAGTGTGGAGTTGTCTCTGTTAGTGGAATACTATTTTTTATTTTTATTACATTTGTACCCCACGCTTTCCCACTCATAGCAGGCTCAATGCAGCTTACATATACAGGTACTTATTTGTACCTGGGGCAATGGAGGGTTAAGTGACTTGCCCAGAGTCACAAGGAGCTGCCTGTGCCTGAAGTGGGAATCAAACTCAGTTCCTCAGGACCAAAGTCCACCACCCTAACCACTAGGCCACTCCTCCACTCGGTTTAACTAACTACATATATGGTGAGAGGAGACTCACTATAGAATTCATCTTACTCAGGATGATTATCCTGTAACAACTAGTTAGCTTGCTATAAACAATGTTATCTTTTCTACTTTTGACAAACTTAGCAGCCTGTTGCTAGCATAGCAATATATTTTTAGTTCAAAAAATCTCAACTTTAACATTGTGGCATCAAACATGTATAACTCAGGACTTCAGTAAATACATAAGTAATGCCACTCCAGATATAATTAAGAGTGGATCAAGTGTCGAAAATAAGCCAAATCAAGAAGGGAATATGCTGCACATATTTGTTTTTAAGTGTATAAAATGATACAGACAGGGAGCAGGCTGAGCAGAGGACAGCTTCACACTGCTGGTAATGGGTAAATACCTAAAGGTAAAAAATCACCATGAATCTCTAAGGCTTGGAAAATCAATCAGAAGGATTACTACCTCAGCATGGAGAGGTTCAGGCCTCTCAACGTGCTGGCACTCTAACAAGTTGCCTTCTTTGTATTCATCAGAACTATACAGGTAGGCAGACAGGCATTTGGTGGGAAGGGGGATTTTGCGCCTTCAAGCATGCATAGAGCAGCTAAGTAAACCAGGAGGGTGCCATAAGGCACTGGGAGCAGAATAAAGGTGCTCAGAAAGGTCCCATCACCCGACTACAAACTCCAAATAGTTCATTATGCACATTATGGGTCAAATTCTATATATGGCGCCTAAAAAATCTGTGTGGAAAACATTTCTGCCTAAGCTTGCCATGATGTATAGAATATGCTTAGTTGATATCATAGCACCTAAAACTATGCACCTCCATTTACATCAACAAAACCATGGCATAAATCCCAGCACAGAGGGCCATATTTTATAACAGTGTGTATAAATTTTGGAATGCCCATGAAACACACATTTCTACACCTATAACCATGCGTCTTTTTGCCTATATACGTTAAAAGTTAGGCACAGTTGTGCACATTTAGCGAGCTGTGCACATAAATTCTAATTATTGCCAATTAGTGCCCATTATTGCTTGTTAAGTGCTGTTAACTGCTGATTAGCTTGTTAAGCCAATTAAGTTACATGTATTGTTATAGAATATGCTTGGGTTTTGGTGCAGCTAGGCACAATATATAGAATCCAGGGGTATGGGCTAGATTCTATAGTTGGTGCCTAAATAAATCCACATGGACAACATTTCAATCTAAGCGTTTTCTAAAAGCGGCATCTAGATTTAGGTGTGGTATATAGAACATGATTAGTTGATATCCTAGCGCCTAAAACTGCATGCCTCCATTTACACCAACAAAAATATAGCGTTAAACCCAGCATGTAGATTTAGGCGCAAAGGGCCATATTATATAACAATGCAACTAAATTTTGGAATGCCCATGAAATGCCCATTTCTCTGCCCATAACAATACCCTTTTTTGCCTGCATACATTAACATTTAGGCACTGTGCATTACAGAATACACGTGGAAGGGCATAATCGAAAGGGCGTCCAAGTAGCAATAGGACGTCCTTACAAAAACGTCCAAAAATCAGGCATGTATAATCGGAAAATAGTATGGGCGTTTTTCGATAATCGATTATTCCTGTAGCAAAACCACCAAATGAGGAGCACATAAGTGTGACTAAATTGGGCACCCTAACACGTTCGATTATCGCAGGTGCAAACGCCCAAATCAGAAAGTGTGTAAAAGAATGTACATAGGTGTCCCGCAAGTACAGTACATGCTGTTCTGGACATCCAGGTACGAGAAAATATGAGGAACGTTTATACGCGTCAACTACAGAAAGATCATGCTGCTCCACTGAATATTCCTCATATGTGCCCTTTCTGGATGTCTGGAACTGCATGCAGCTATATGCATATTGTGTATATGTGAAAAGGGTCGGGTACTTCATACTCATCTATATAAGGCAAGTTCCGCATGCATAACAACCAGGCATGCACGTCAAAGACGTCTATGCTTATGACGGCGTTCATGTGCTGATAGGGCCATATATGGGATGGTCATCCATATATGGAGCTGTGCACGAAACGACATCCGTCACGCAAGGACGTCTATATAAGGCACATGTTTTCCAACACCTGAAAAAATGGTGCACCGACGTGAGCCAAACTTCGGCCATGAAGAAAGCCTGCTGCTGGTGCGGCTATGCCTAAGGCACCGGCATCGGCTATTTATCAGCCACCACCACCTGCCCCCCAGGCTACAGGCTGTGAGAGCCTGGTCCCGCATTAGGGACAGGCTTGAAAGGTAAGTGTTTGGCCCACACACACCCCCTCCTGTACCTACACATATAACAGCTCCATCATCAATGTAACCAGTAACTGGAGTGTGCATGCATGGATAATGAGTACTATGGGTACATACACAATCACTAATAAAATGTATGTTCTTGAAAGGACGACCATTCCCACATCCCTACAATAATGTATTTCCTTATTTAATTATTTCTTGCCTGTGAACCCCAAATTTTCCCACCCCTCTTTGCAGGCTCTATGTGGCTTACAACACATTGGAATAGTGGAAACATTATACCAATTAAACGTATACCATACTTGATAACAGGGTAATGCTAACACATAATAAAGTAGTTTCACAAGCATAAATTATAATGCATACAAACGGTACTTTCTGGCCTCATGGCCACATCTATGGCATCATCTGCATAGGAGCCAACTCGGTGGCTGCTGTGGGTGCTTGAGCACCCCCCAATATAGAATAAATGCCTTGTATGGATCCAGGGATGGGTGATCTCCACTGGGGGTAGCACCCCAAAAAATTGTACAAAGGTGGCTTCTATGAATCTGGACCAATGGAGGTGATCCCCCCCTCAACAGTGTTGACCCTCTCTCTGCTATTTGATTAACAAATGAATGTGTGTGCAGAGGGCAAGAAGGACCATCCCCTCACTCCTGCTCTACAAACTTATATCTTACAGACGCTTCAGTGTTCACCGGGACCTGGAGTCCCTACGGAGGAGGTTCCGCTGTGTGAGGCGGGAGAGGCCCGAGCTCATCCGGGCAGTGCGACGGCACCTCAGGGCTCGCCGTAAGTATTCAAAAACAGGACACCTGTACTGATTTGTAAATATATTTATTGATTAATGCAAATGTCCTGTACAATATGTGGCTAATAGCCAACTAATAAGTAATAACATATTTATTGGTCTCAGATCAAGGATGCAGGTTGCAGGTGCCCTCCCATGACTGTGGCTGCAACTTCCAACAACCCCCCCCCCCCCCCCCCACCAGATGAATGAGATGACATGCCTCACTTTAGTCTCCCCCTTTCTGGGGTGGGTGGATAGTGTGTCCTGGTAGACCTGCCTGAGGCCCTACTTTTACTGGATGTCATGGCCTCCCTCACATAAAAGTAATGTGCTAAACACCCTTCCCACCGCCCCCCCCCCCCTTAAAACAACAAAAACACGTCACCAAACCCTCGTTGCATCTCACAATGCAAACATGCTGGTCCCCAATGAATGTGATCTGCCAACATGTCCTGTGTGTTTTTTGTCAGTGCAGCTTCCAGGGTTCCCTGTCATGTCATCTGATGCATCTCAGTCCCCCATGGGTATAGGCCACACCTCCTCACACCTTCCCCCATCCCCTGGCTCAGGTCACCCAGCTACAGCACTATGCAAGCCATGTTGCATGTGCTCATCTCATCCATACTCTGTTTACATACACAGGGCTCCATCACCAGCAGGAGGAGTAGGCAGACGAGGAGGGCCTCCTGCAGGAGGAGGAGCCAGGCCAGGAGGAGGAGGAGGAGGAGGCAGGCCAGGAGGGGCACCTGGAGGAGGAGGAGGAGGAGGAGCAGCCAGGCCAGGAGGCAGCCCACCAGGAGGAGGAGGAGGAGGAGGAGGGGGTCCTCATCATTGATGAGGACATTCACGAGGACCCCTCCCCACCTGCAGCTCCGTCTGAGGCATCTCCCTCCCCTCGGCCATCTCCATCCCTTGAGGCACCTCCATTGCCTCAGGCAGTGCCATCGCCTGGGCCACCTCCATCCCCTGGACCATCATCTGTGTCCCCTGGGCCACCTCCAGCCCTTGACCCTGCGACTGTTGTGCGGCTCCTGCAGCAGCTGGTAGATGGCCAGAACCAGGTGCTGCAGCACCTGGTAGATGGCCAGAACCAGGTGCTGCAGGAGCTAAGACTCATACGGCAGGGTAATGAGCAGCTGCAGGGCCCACTCAGGGTGGTGCTGCTGCTGCTCATTACCCTGCTACAGAGGCCTTGAGTAGAGGCCGTGGCCACCCGTCCTAGATGGGGGGGAGGGGGAGGGGGAGGGAGGGAGGGAGAGGGGAGGGGGGTGATAGTGTGTATTTTGGGGGTGGTGACAGTGTGTATTTTGGGGGTGGTTGTTGGGTGGGTGGGTGGGGTGTTTGTATGTTGGGGGGAGGAAATGTTGGGGGGGTTGGGGGGATATGTAGGGGTGTTGGGGGATTTTTGTGGGGGGTTTGGGGGATTTTTGTGGGGGGGAATTTGTAGGGATGGGTGTGGGGGGAATATGTTGGGGTGTGTACATAAAGATTATTTTTCACATTTTAACTAACAGTGTGTGCGTTGTGCATTACATATAACCACATGGTGCTGTTGATGTGAGATGAGGCAGCAATATGCATTGCATGAAATGTGAAGTGTGAATGAGAAAGCTGATGCATGTCTGTGATAATGGTGCCCATACAGAAGGCCACCTGTTCATTCCAACCTCCATGGCCTTATGTGCAGGGGGGTGGGCCGCGGAGGCTGGATGGCTATTTACTGTTGAGGGACACAAATGGCCATCCAGCCTCTTTCCCTCCCCCTTACCATACAGCCCCACAGCACAGAGTGGTATTAATAATAGATTTGTTGTCTAGCACTTGTGATCTGCCAAGTACACTCTTGCACATAACCCTAGGTAGCACATACATGACGTGTCCTCAGTGTGATCACCAGACACCCTTACCCACAAGCATACCAAATTGGTGGGGGGGGGGGGGCACCAAGGACCTACAAACAGCTGCCTCATCTTTTCACATTCTATACATCTGCTATGGTATATAGTGCTGAGGAGAAAAGGGAAAACAATGGCAAAACCATTAGATGGAGGCTTACTGCATCACAGTTGCAATATAATACAAGAGTTACAGAAGGGCACAAATAAATATGGTGTTCACTCACACCTTTTTTAAGTAGGAGGTCAAGGTGACCAGGTCTTTCCCTGTCCCAGGAGGACTGTAAGTTAGTACCTGAGCCAATGGAGGGTTAAGTGTCTCACTCTAGATCACAAGGAGCAGGAGTGGGAATTGAACCGGCAACCTTGTGATTACAAGGCTGGTGATCTAACCACTAGAAAAAAATATATTTAAAAATGGGTATATATAAAATGATCAAAAACAGACAACAACAAAAAATTAAAAATATTTTTAAATATGAAAATGAAAAATAAAAAGGAGATGACACAAGAAAAAATGAAAAAATATGGTAGATTTATGGGGTGATATGACTCGACACAGCTGTGTTTCGGCCCAACTGGCCTGCGTCAGGAGTCTAAATTAAAACAAATGTAATTTTAATTTTAAAACGTATCAATTATAAATCTATCGAACTATAATAAAAACAACTTTATTATACAATAAAAAATACAGTGGGGGAAATAAGTATTTGATCCCTTGCTGATTTTGTAAGTTTGCCCACTGACAAAGACATGAGCAGCCCATAATTGAAGGGTAGGTTATTGGTAACAGTGAGAGATAGCACATCACAAATTAAATCCGGAAAATCACATTGTGGAAAGTATATGAATTTATTTGCATTCTGCAGAGGGAAATAAGTATTTAATCCCTCTGGCAAACAAGACCTAATACTTGGTGGCAAAACCCTTGTTGGCAAGCACAGCGGTCAGACGTCTTCAGTAGTTGATGATGAGGTTTGCACACATGTCAGGAGGAATTTTGGTCCACTCCTCTTTGCAGATCATCTCTAAATCATTAAGAGTTCTGGGCTGTCGCTTGGCAACTCGCAGCTTCAGCTCCCTCCATAAGTTTTCAATGGGATTAAGGTCTGGTGACTGGCTAGGCCACTCCATGACCCTAATGTGCTTCTTCCTGAGCCACTCCTTTGTTGCCTTGGCTTTATGTTTTGGGTCATTGTCGTGCTGGAAGACCCAGCCACGACCCATTTTTAAGGCCCTGGCGGAGGGAAGGAGGTTGTCACTCAGAATTGTGCGGTACATGGCCCATCCATTCTCCCATTGATGCGGTGAAGTAGTCCTGTGCCCTTAGCAGAGAAACACCCCCAAAACATAACATTTCCACCTCCATGCTTGATAGTGGGGACGGTGTTCTTTGGGTCATAGGCAGCATTTCTCTTCCTCCAAACACGGCGAGTTGAGTTCATGCCAAAGAGCTCAATTTTTGTCTCATCTGACCACAGCACCTTCTCCCAATCACTCTCGGCATCATCCAGGTGTTCACTGGCAAACTTCAGATGGGCCGTCACATGTGCCTTCCGGAGCAGGGGGACCTTGCGGGCACTGCAGGATTGCAATCCGTTATGTCGTAATGTGTTACCAATGGTTTTCGTGGTGACAGTGGTCCCAGCTGCCTTGAGATCATTGACAAGTTCCCCCCTTGTAGTTGTAGGCTGATTTCTAACCTTCCTCATGATCAAGGATACCCCACGAGGTGAGATTTTGCGTGGAGCCCCAGATCTTTGTCGATTGACAGTCATTTTGTACTTCTTCCATTTTCTTACTATGGCACCAACAGTTGTCTCCTTCTCGCCCAGCGTCTTACTGATGGTTTTGTAGCCCATTCCAGCCTTGTGCAGGTGTATGATCTTGTCCCTGACATCCTTAGACAGCTCCTTGCTCTTGGCCATTTTGTAGAGGTTAGAGTCTGACTGATTCACTGAGTCTGTGGACAGGTGTCTTTCATACAGGTGACCATTGCCGACAGCTGTCTGTCATGCAGGTAACGAGTTGATTTGGAGCATCTACCTGGTCTGTAGGGGCCAGATCTCTTACTGTTGGTGGGGGATCAAATACTTATTTCCCTCTGCAGAATGCAAATAAATTCATATACTTTCCACAATGTGATTTTCCGGATTTAATTTGTGATGTGCTATCTCTCACTGTTACCAATAACCTACCCTTCAATTATGGGCTGCTCATGTCTTTGTCAGTGGGCAAACTTACAAAATCAGCAAGGGATCAAATACTTATTTCCCCCACTGTATAAACAGTAATAATCAATAATCTATGAACATTTAAAATAAACTAAAGTGTAATAATAATAAATTTACTGCAACCATTAGTCTAATAAATTTTTTTTGCAATTTAAAAGTGAAATATCTAAGGACAATATAAGATAATGAAAAAACAACCAAAAATACTTATTATTGGATGAGCTATTCATGTATTAATGGGTCACTTGTTGGTTAATGAAGAAAATAACCATTAAAGCTTATCTCATATATTATAATACACCAGAATTAATAAAGCTTTTCAATTTCTAAAGATTTTATGCATTCTGTAGGGCTAAATATAAAATGGAAAATCATAATTGGCTATTTTATTTTTTTAGTAAAGAAGTAATTCAAATTTCTGAAGTTACCTGTTGCACCTTATGTGTATTATATGATGATATCAGTCCTTGGAAGGAGTGCTGTTGCACACGTCTTTATTCAAAAACACTCTGCCTTTAAAAAGGCTGTGTGCTCGATCTAACAAAAATCTATTTGGCAGAGAAAGGGATATTTAGGCTACACAAGTTAATATTTCCGGTCATATTATGCAGCTTACAACTCCTAAATATTAATTTTATACTATTTTATATAAGATTCTATTTCCACAAAACTTTAAAATGTAAGATAATTAAAATTTGGCATCTAACTTTTGACAACTTAGAACATAACAACTTGAGCAAAGCCGTTTTACCTATATACATCTCTTTTAGAGATAGAAGCAGATTAGCATGCTGCTGTAGTCAATAAGTTATTTTTCGTTTCATCAAAATAGTTATATAATGTGTATTACGTTTAGGTTTTATATATAATCTCCAATATAACCTTAGACAGTTAATAACAACTCAATACCACCAGAGTTTCGTTGAGCCGATAAAATCACTATTTACTTTAAATCGCGCGCAATAATTAATTCTTTTAATTATGAAATTAGGCTATTGAGATTTAACATACCTAAAGCAAGTTCTTATTAAATTCAGATGATTGACATCTTTTCCAAGTCAACTAGATTAAATGAAGATTTCGTTTTATTTTTAATCATTTTTTCTGAACAATATATCAATCACATTTTATCAACATTTATAAACAGATTTGAGCTAATATACATCATCGCAATAATGGATTTAAATATAGGAAATGACGTACGTTGGTTACAGTTTACTTTTAGCGGGAATAATCTTTTTGAAAGACGCGGATATGACGTGATCAATGACGTTTTCACTAGATTAAACATTTCCTATAAAAGAAGCAATACACGTCGCGCCAGTTTATTATTAGCGAACGCGTACGCTGCTACACAGATATTCGAATGAAATATAGAATTTTCTACAACGGTAAGATACTTAAATAAAATATAATGAGTAGACACTACAAACATTATATAGATATATAGAAAAGTATATACATTATAGATATCAGATAACTTTTTGTGCAAACAAAATTAGACGCAGCGATATTTTTATTATCTTCCTTCACACACACATTAACTTATCCCTTTATCTTTCGTTATATATATCTTGTGTTAGACATAAATTTTCATTGAATATATACAGTTGTAAAACATGACAAGTGACATTCATAAATATTTCTTTAACGTTTACATTATTTTATCCGTGATTTCTCCACTATATAAATTAACAAACGAGATACCCCCTGAAAATTTTAATTATCTTACATTTTTAAAGTTTTGTGGAAATAGAATCTTATATAAAATAGTATAAAATTAATATTTAGGAGTTGTAAGCTGCATAATATGATCGGAAATATTAACTTGTGTAGCCTAAATATCCCTTTCTCTGCCAAATAGATTTTTGTTAGATCGAGCACACAGCCTTTTTAAAGGCAGAGTGTTTTTGAATAAAGGCGTGTGCAACAGCACTCCTTCCAAGGACTGATATCATCATATAATACACATAAGGTGCAACAGGTAACTTCAGAAATTTGAATTACTTCTTTACTAAAAAAATAAAAATAGCCAATTATGATTTTCCATTTTATATTTAGCCCTACAGAATGCATAAATCTTTAGAAATTGAAAAGCTTTATTAATTCTGGTGTATTATAATATATGAGATAAGCTTTAATGGTTATTTTCTTCATTAACCAACAAGTGACCCATTAATACATGAATAGCTCATCCAATAATAAGTATTTTTGGTTGTTTTTTCATTATCTTATATTGTCCTTAGATATTTCACTTTTAAATTGCAAAAAAAAATTTATTAGACTAATGGTTGCAGTAAATTTATTATTATTACACTTTAGTTTATTTTAAATGTTCATAGATTATTGATTATTACTGTTTATATTTTTTATTGTATAATAAAGTTGTTTTTATTATAGTTCGATAGATTTATAATTGATACGTTTTAAAATTAAAATTACATTTGTTTTAATTTAGACTCCTGACGCAGGCCAGTTGGGCCGAAACACAGCTGTGTCGAGTCATATCACCCCAATAAATCTACCATATTTTTTAATTTTTTCTTGTGTCGTCTCCTTTTTTATTTTTTATTTTCATATTTAAAAATATTTTTTAATTTTTTGTTGTTGTCTGTTTTGATCATTTTATATATACCCATTTTTAAATATATTTTTTCTTTTTTTCCCCCCTTTTTTTTTGTGTCATCTTCGCTGTTTTTGACTGCCATTGCTTTTCGCGAGGGCAGGTTTCTTCTGTATTTTTGATAGATGATCTAACCACTAGGCCACGGCAGCCATCAGGTTGGAGCTACCTGCAGGTAATTTGGGTTTGCACCTGTTACCACAAACTCTCTCCCTCACCATGTCTTAAAGGCTCAGTAGGCACTACCTGTGGCCACCTTGAAACTAGTTTACAGCCTACATGTTAGAAATGTTGTTGTTCTAGAACTATGGAGGTGTGTAGGACTGTGTTCAATACTGTGCTAAAAACATGATTAGCCTATATAGTTCCCCCTCCCTCTCCTATCAAAAGTGAGAATGGGTGGCCATTTCATAAATGGGGACTGGGGTTCAGCACACAAACAAGAGATTGAACCTACCGGGAACCAATACAGCAGCTGCACCAGCTGGCCCACAGCATTGAGGACCTGGCAGAACCACACAGTACGGGGCTGATGGCCTCCAACCAGTGCACAGGAACCTGCAGAAAAGAAAGCTAAGACATGACTGTGGACTACATACAGTGAATGCACACTCCTTGATAATGAGCAGAAAGAGAAGAGCTGGCAGAAAATAAGAGCTTACCATGAACGTCTGTTTCTATCTTCTGGAACATTAGCTGGACATCTGCCTCAGTGAAATGACCCTTACCGAGGGAGGGGTGCCTGATTTGGAGCAATTGTACCAATTTCTTAGCTCCCACAGACTGCCTGCTACAACCAGGCACAGAGAATGGGAGGCAGGAAGAGGCCCAAAGGATGGATACGGAAGCGTTGTGGGCTGAGGGCAACCACAAATAACAACCCCCCCAAAATACACAGGTGTACCAAAGCATACCTTGCCAACACAAAGCTTAATATAAATGTGGGTAACACGTGAGAACTAACGCGAATCAGAACTGCCAGCGCATAAAATGGCGCTTTAAATGGCAATCAAGAAGGGGAAGGCAGGTGAAAACGCCCATAGTTATCTACCCATAATCAAAATCAGGAGCTCCAAATCGCTATCTCAGCTGGGAACGTTTAGGAATTATGTGTATAATCGAAATTACAGAGTCCCTATCAGACACGCCTATCCCCCGTCCAAAATGGGCGTTCCTGGTGACGATATAATGCCCAGTCCATATTTTCAAAACCCCATTGGTACAATGCCGCCATGCCAGCCCCCAACCGGAAGGGTAATTTCTCAGATGCCGAGGTGGAGCTCCTGGTGCAGGAGATACAGCAACGGCACACCAACCTGTTTGCTCCCACAGGGCAGAGACTGGCTGCGACCACCAAACAGCGGGAATGGGAGGCGGTCCGTGACAGGGTGAATGCGGTGTTCTACTGTGCAAGGGACGTGGAGGACTGTAAGCGCAAAGTGGCGCAAGCTGAGGAGGGATGTGAGGATGAAGGCTGGGGCCAATCCCGCAGCACATGACACTGCCAACCTCACCCCCATGGAGCTGATGGTCCACGCCCTGCTACCCCAGGAGGGCATCCACGGGATCGGGTCCCTTGACACCTCGGCCCAGCCTGAGGCCTCAGGTAGGTTGTCCATTATGATGTTGGGATATCTGTTGTGCTGCACTACACTGTGTTATACAAGTTGGGGCCAGGGGGAGGAGGGAGGTGGGGGAGGAGTATGTGGAATAACGCCCACCTTTATGATGGTGTCTCACCTCCTACCCCCTACTCACTTGCTCTGTACCCTTACTCTCTATTCCTACCGTAGTCATTGGCTTCCCTCTTACTTGTCCTGTGTGTGCAGCTTCATTACAGTGTAAGGTGTCTGAGTAATGGTAGTATTAATGTGTGTCATAAGAGCAGACTCAGTGGGTGTTTGAGCACCCCCAATATTGAGGAAATATCATGTAGGTGTCCAGGGAGGGCTTATTTGCACTGGCCTTAGCGCCCCCAATAATACTTTACACTTGGCTCCTATCCTATGGGTGTGTGTAGGTTACTACTCTACTCTGTGGCACAACTTTGGGCCTCTTCCTTCCCTACTTATTCCCTCCTATTTTCCCATCATCACCAAACTGTGCCTATTTCCTTCTGTCACCTTTGTGCTCTAGTTAGTGTGGGCCACATGCGTGCAACTTAAGGAGCTTGTAATCTGGGTCATAAAGCAGTTTTAGGCAGTGTACTAAGTCAGTAGTAACACAAGACACGCTCAAATGTCCTTCACTTTAACTAATATACAACAAACAGCTTGTCCGGGTCCACAAAGTTGTGAGTGGTGTCCTTGTCTTGGCTGTCCATCCACCAGCTGTACCCAGCTGCCTGTGGGGCTGTCGTTCACATGGGTCTCAAACCCAATCCTCCTCACCATCTCTTTGCAGTGTCATGAACTGTGGGGCTATGTAGATGAATGCTGAAAGACAAAAATGGGTATTTTCACCAACATACTTCCTCACCCTTGTGCTATACAGGTGATGACTCTGATGAGGCTGGCCCTAGTGGCCTCCAATCACAACAAAGGCCTACACCAGCAGGACAGCCTCAACCTCCACCGCCTGCAGCAGCAGTCCAGCCTCTACCACCACCACCACCACC
>NW_021963872.1:0-50035 GCF_901765095.1 Microcaecilia unicolor
CTCTGGAGAGGAGAGACTCAGCTTTTCTGTCCGATCCTGTGGAACTGCTTCCTGGCTGCAGGAATCGAATCTGACTCCATTCCCACTTCACGGCGGGCTCCCTCTGGTGGCCGCCGGCGGTATTACACCCAGCCAAACACTTTGCTGCACAAGTTTTTCAAAGAGCCTTCTTGGAGAGCACAGGGGATGCTCCCGACAACCCTCCCGCACAGATTTTACCGTCTGCCAGACTCACTGAAGCACACACTGTAAGTGGGCAGAGCCATGCTGGTTACAGGGGCTACCTACATAGGGACTAGTGCCAGGCATCCGATTATTAAGCCCCCCCCATCCCCCCCCCCACACACCATTGCTACGACTCCATCTAACGTCAACCAGCTCAGCCAACAGGGGCTCCGGCCATCTGGTCCCCTGGCATGAAGGGCCATATGGTCCTCCCCTGCCGGCTCACGGTTCCAGGGAAAGGGACGAGTGTGCTAGGCCCCCCCACTATTAAGATCCGGCCCACAGTCCGCGCATCAGCCCGACTATTAAGGCCCCCCCCCCCCCACACTGACTATTAAGGCACCCCACACATTGCTACAACTCCCTCTGACTTCAGCCAGCTCAGCCCAACAGGGACTCCGGCCATCTGGTCCCCGGCCTGGGAAGGGCCATCTGGTCCCCCTGCCTGGCTCAAAGGGTTGAGTGAGTGAGCTGCAGCCCCCTCTAAAAAGCTCCGGTCCACGGTCCTGCATCACTATGACTATTAAGCACCCACCACGACTATTAAGCTCCCCACCCCCTCATGCTACGACTCTCGTCCGGCTCAGCCCTGCGGGGACTTTGGCCATCTGTTCCCTTGGCGGGAAGGGCCATCTAGTGCTCTTTGGTTCTGCTTAATCTTGAGACAAGCATATGCTACTGGCAGGATCAACCAGATAGCCACAGTGGCATCACAGGACCAGACATCCCCACGGGAGAGGGGGCAGCCATACCAGAGGCAGCAGGGCCCTGCCTCCACACCCCAGCGGAAGTTAAGGGCCTCTGTGCAGCTGGCAGAAGGAGAAGGCAGCGCACAAGGTTTGACCAACAGAACCTTCACCCACGGAGAGACACGCCATTTGGAACCAGAGGAATGCATTTCAACCAGGAGGGACACACGAGAGGAGGGGGCTGATGGACAGACCTCAGCCCAGAACCCACTCATGGCCCCCACCACAAGCACAGACACCTGCACAGAGATTGCCAGAGCCTTAGCCTCACTGAGACAGCAGGCTGCCGTCAGAGGGAGCCCTCTCAAAAGGACCCAAAGAGGTAGGGAGAAACCGCATTGCCTGAACACCGGACTGGCTGGCCCGCAAGGGCACTCCCCTTCAGGTCTGAAGTGCCAAATCAATCAGTGGCCGGAAGAGAGGAAAAGGAGACGAGAAGAAAAAAAATTGCCCTCACCTGGAACAGAGACACAGAGACCAAGACACACAGAGAGAGGCGCGCCTCTCCACCCCATCGAAAAAAGTCAGGGCTCCCGCTCAGAAGGGGAGCATCCCAGGCTTTCGGTCTGGCATCCCAGAACAGGTCCTAGCCTCGTTCGGGCTTTCCGGACCTTCTCGGAGCCTAGCCCTCGTTCGGGACTTCTCGGAGCCTAGCCTCGTTCGGGCTTCCGGGAGCGCCCCCAGTGGCCGTGGGTGAGGGGCGGCTAGGTCCATCTTGGAGAGGGCTCTCCGAGGGCAGGCAGGCTGGCTTTCGGGACCTTCTCGGAGCCTAGCCCTCGTTCGGGCTTCCGGGGAGCGCCCCCCGGTGGCTGCGGGCGTGGGGCAGCCACGTCCCTCTCGGGGAGCCCGGGGCCGGCTCTCCGAGGGCAGGCGGGCTGGCTTTTGGGACCTTCTCAGAGCCTAGCCCTCGTTCGGGCTTTTGGGACCTTCCTGGAGCCTAGCCCTCGTTCGGGCTTCCAGGGAGCGCCTCCCCGGTGGCCGCGGGTGAGGGGCGGCCAGGTCCCTCTCAGGGAGCCCGGGGATGGCTCTCCGAGGGCAGGCGGACTGCCTTTCGGGACCTTCTCAGAGCCTAGCCCTCGTTCGGGCTTCCGGGGGAGCGCCCCCCCCCGGTGGCCACAGGTGAGGGGCGGCAAGGTCCCTCTCGGGAGCCCGGGGAGGGCTCTCCGAGGGCAGGCGGGCTGGCTTTCAGGACCTTCTCAGAGCCTAGCCCTCGTTAGGGCTTTCGGGACCTTCCCGGAGCCTAGCCCTCGCGGGCTTCCAGGGAGCGCCCCCGGTGGCCGCAGGCAAGGGGCAGCCAGGTCCCTCTCGGGGAGCCCAGGGAGGGCTCTCCAAGGGCAGGCTGCCTGGCTTTCGGGACCTTCTCGGAGCCTAGCCCTCATTCGGGACCTTCACGGAGCTGAAAATTTGCAAAGAGCCTTACCAAGAACAGCGCATGCCTGCCCACTCTCCCGCTCTGTTGCCACGTGACCAAGGGGTCTGAAGGAAAGGCGGTTACAGTGTGCCATGGAGAGACGATGCAAAAGTAAGACTTTAACATTGTGTGACAGAATAGAAGTGCTTAAGAAATTAAAAACGAGCAGAGTCAAGCATCTACTGCTCGAGAATATGGCATGAACCCAGTCAAATTTCGCGTATCTCGAAGCAGAAAGACCAGCTTCTGGGAGACTGGCGAAACAATAGAAACCCACAACGGAAACGTAAAGGGCGGGAAAAGCTGAGGAGATGAAGAGGCTCTCCTTCGGTGGTTTTCACAAGTCAGGAGCAGACAGTTTCCTGTAAGTGGTCCGCTGCTTATGGAGAAAGCTGGCCAGCTAGCTGGCTGTCTTGGGCTAACTGAGTTCAAAGCCACTGTCAGGTGGTTGGAAAGATGGAAAAGGAGGAACAATATTACATTTAAAAAGCAGTACGGGGAGAGAGGCAAGACGCTGATGAGTCGGGGGCTGAAAATTGGGTGGCGTCAGTTCTTCCTTCTATCCTGAACGAGTATGCACCTTGTGACATTTTCAATGCGGACGAAACCGGCCTCTACTGGCGAGCCATTCCTGATGGTACACTGGCATTGAAGAAGACCAAACCTATGGGAGTAAAGCATCGAAGGAACGACTGATCATCCTCCTATGCTGCAATATGGATGGAGGCGAGAAGTTGGAACCCCTGGTCATCGGAAGGAGCAAACAGCCCCGTTGCTTCAAGAACGTGACGCGGCTCCCTGTGTCATACCAGGCGAACGCCAATTCATGGATGACTGGGACCTATGGAAGCAGTGGCTAAAGGAATTAAACACCAGAATGCAGGCACAGAAGCGCCCCATTTTGCTGCTCTGCGACAATTGTGCTGCACACACTGCTCATGTCAGGCTGTCTCACGTTAAGCTGGTCTTCCTGCCGCCAAACACTACCTCTCTGATCCAACCATTGGATCAGCACATAATAGCCAATTTTAAAACACATTATCGTGCTCTTCTGCCACGTCATCTGATGGGCCTATGGACGGAGACTGGTGATAATAAACGTGCCACTGAACTGGCTCGTAATCTGTCCCTGTTGGATTCCCTACACCTGCAGAAGGAAGCCTGGAATCGGGTCACACAGGCAACCGTTGTCAAATGCTACAAGTGGGCACATTTTGTCAAGGATGTGGGGAGGGACCCAACGGATGCAGCCATTGCCAGCGAGGCAGATCAACAGGCTACTGACATCCCACCCGGTGTGACCAAAGAGCAGTTCCATCGATACGTAGCTGTCGATTGCAGTCTACAGACAGCGGCGACAGCACGGATGTCCAGCTATGCGCCCACATGCAGGCAACGGCTGACGATGAAGCAGACAATCAAATGAGCAGCGAGGCACAAGCTGACCTAATTCAACAACTCCTGCCACTTTGCTACAGCACTGGAGAGTCTCAGCAACATTCGGGCCTATCTGGAGAACAATGGATGCCAGAGCTATGACCAATTTTACCGTCTGGGAGACTTATGTCTATGAAACTCAAAGACACCGTAGTGTGCAGAGGACTATCACTGATTATTTCAAGAAAGCCAAATGAAATGTCAGACAACAGAGACTGTATAGTGTGTACATTTAATAAACAGTACTGTTCATATGTTTATCAGATGTCAAGCTTCTTTGGCTCACAACGGTTAAGCGCACGCTCCTGTTAACTGCATGTATTTCTTCGGTCCCAGGCCTTGCACTTAAGCGGAGTGCACTGTATTAAAAATATGTATATATGGTTAAAACATCCCTGTATAAAGGTTATGCACCTGGTGTCTCTTGATTGATTTGTGAAGGATTGTTGTCCCTACTCTTTTTTTATTCTTCCCCCCCCCCCCCCCCCCCCCCCCCCCCCCCCCCCCCCCCCCCCCCCCCCCCCCCCCCCCCCCCCATCTGTGCTTCTTGCATAGGGACTCCTTTTTTTTTTTCTTTTTGCTGTGTCATGGTATGTTCAACATTAAACTATTTGAAAACATTGTCCCTGGAGCAACCTCACTGTTTGCAAAAACTTCCCATCCAACCTGAAGCTGTCCTAAACTAGGTACACGTATGGCCAATCAATTCTGTCAAAGGCCTTCTCTTTGCCAGAGCTGATTAACAAAAAAGGATGCCAAGATCTTCTACAGCTACTGATTAACAAAGAAGGATGCCAAGATCTTCTACAGCTACAATCAGATTTATTCCAGTGGTCACCAGAAGAAAGCTTGATGACAGTGAAACACACTGTGGTGAATAAAAGTTTATTGGATAAACGCAAACCTGAAGTGGACATGTTTCAGTGGTTGCCTGCATAAGGGGTGTAGTTTCTACAAATAAAATGGAGACTGGCATAATGTAGACATTTTTAAAAAGCACAAACAGCCAGCTTGGTAAAAAATTATAAAAACATAATGTGACATTTGATGTATTATTTTACAATATTGTATGCAGTGCTAAACTAGTGTGCTATTCCTATATAAGATTCCAAATCTATAATAATGTAATTGAATGAATTATTCCAATTAATTAAAACATACAAAAACAACATGTAGATTGCT
The DNA here is from genome assembly GCF_901765095.1 of Microcaecilia unicolor. Taxonomy (NCBI): domain Eukaryota; kingdom Metazoa; phylum Chordata; class Amphibia; order Gymnophiona; family Siphonopidae; genus Microcaecilia; species Microcaecilia unicolor. The sequence continues at coordinate 5,005 of NW_021963872.1, forward strand.
AAAACATAAACCTTATCATGAAAAATATTGGAAAGTAATTTAAAATGACTTTCATTTATATAAAAGATCTCATAAACAAATCTGCACTTAATGACATGTTAAAAAATGGTAATGGTACTTATATCTGCTAACTATACAGGTTCAAAGTGGATAATATAAGATCCAAATTCAATTTTACAGACTCACAGAACAGAAAAGTATAAAAGAAACAGCCTAAAATTATAACCTAATATAAAACATTTTCAAATAAATGTACTTTTATATGCTTAAAAAAGCAAATTAAAGATATTGTCCTAAGTTTCATAAGTAGAGAGCACTATTTTGAAACATTTTTGTATATAACTTTCACAAAAGAAGGAGAGAGGTGTGGTAGCTGTGTTAGTCCACTGTTAAAGGTTATCAATAGAAATCAAACAAAATAAAACATGGAAAAGAAATAAGATGATACCTTTTTTATTGGACATAACTTAATACATTTCTTGATTAGCTTTCGAAGGTTGCCCTTCTTCGTCAGATGGAAATAAGCAAATGTGGTAGCTGAGTATATATAGGAGAAACATCAAAGCATTACTTTGACAGTCTGACAGGGTGAGAGGGTGGGGGTATGCATGGGGACATCAAAGCATTTCATTGATATTCTAACAGGTTTGGTGTTGGTTGGTGAGCGGAGGAAAATTAACAGAGAAATAAACAGAGAAATACAACTTTGTGGTTTAAAATGGGTTAGAAACCCCAGATCCTTATTAAGGATAATAAACAGAGAAATAAACAGAGAAATACAACTTTATGGTTTATAATGGGTTAGAAACCCAGTATTCAGCCACCAAACTTAAAACAGCCACCAAACTTAAAACATAAGCTGATCAGAAGTAAACTCCCTACATAGTCTGAAAAACAAAAGGGCACGTTTCCCTGTAACACATCCAGCTGCAAGCTATGCCAGAACATTTCACAAGACCCCACAGTCATCCACAAGGGAAAAATATTCAACATAAAGGACTATTTTACATGCTCATCTTCCAATGTGGTATATATCATTCAGTGTAAAAAATGTAACGAAGGATGCTATATTGGAGAAACAGGCCAGATGCTCAAGACAAGATTCAACCTACACAGACATCACATGAAAATAGCCGGTGCCAGTCAAGCCCCTACCCCTGTGGGCCTACACTTTACAAGACCAGAACACTGCACCAGTGATTTCACAGTAAGGATACTGAAAGGTAATTTTAAAACAATACAGGAACTTAAAACCTTTGAAATAAGAATGATTGAATATTTTAACACCCAACAGACAGGACTGAATAAGGACCTGGGGTTTCTAACCCATTATAAACCATAAAGTTGTATTTCTCTGTTTATGTCTCTGTTAATTATCCTCCGCTCACCAACCAACACCCAACCTGTTAGAATATCAATGAAATGCTTTGATGTCCCCATGCATACCCCCACCCTCTCACCCTGTCAGACTGTCAAAGTAATGCTTTGATGTTTCTCCTATATATACTATCAGCTACCACATTTGCTTATTTCCGATCTGACGAAGAAGGGCAACCTTCGAAAGCTAATCAAGAAATGTATTAAGTTATGTCCAAAAAAAGGTATCATCTTATTTTCTTTTCCATGTTTTATTTTGTTTGATTTCTATTGATAACAAAAGAAGGATAAATAATAGCTCGTGTTGAGGATGGGGATAACGTTTAAAAAAATACTCCAGGCATGAACCTCTAAACATGTTATGAACCCAACATGCTAAATTAAAAAAGCATGAGCCTTAATAGGCACCCAGCGGAATTCTCTCAATATAGGTGTTACGTGGTCTGACATCTTTTGTCCCATAATCATCTGAGCTGCAGTGTCCTGTAGTACCTGTCATCTGGAAACCCAAAATTAGCCAAAATAAAGACAGTATAAACCATTGCAATAATCAAGTTTTGACATAATCACCGCCTGAACCAATATTTAAAACTCTTTTCTTTCAAAAGCAGGAGAAACTTTTTCTAAGACAGTGTAATTTACAAAAAGTAGATTTAATACCTTTGTCTATGTGAAACTTTAAGAATATAAAAGTGTCCAAATAAACAAAGTATCTTAGAGGTGTTTTCCACCTTTAAGTCCATCAGAGAGAGACAGGTCTGAAGGTATATTTCACCCTACACAGTCTAACCAGAGCAGCTTAGTCTTATCTCTGTTAAGTTTAAAACTATGCGCTGAGCTAAGTGCCTCCAATTTTTCTGTGCAACATGAAATCTGGCCTAAAGACAGCTGTAATATATATTATACTGGTATCAGCAAAAACATACCATCTGCATACGAGAAAAACCTGATGCTAGAAAAAAGAAAACTAATTGCAAAAAGATGTCCACAAGGTGGAGTCCAACTAACTGAAATTGATCTGCCATTTTTACCCTATAATACCTAGAAGTCAAAAATTCTTTCATCCAGGTTAGAACATTACCTGCAATCCCTAATTAACTTAATTTGAACAGAAGGATGTCCTAATCTACATAATCTTTCAAAAGGATAGCACATTTCCCATATGCAAATAACATCTTTATCTCAGAAACTGATTCTGTTGAGTAATTTATTTATTTAGATTTTGCTCACACCTTTTTCAGTAGTAGCTCAAGGTATCAGATACACTGGATATTTCTCTGTCCCAGGAGGGCTCACAATCTAAGTTTGTACCTGAGGCAATGGAGGGTTAAGTGACTTGCCCAAGATCACAAGGAGCAGCAGTGGGATTTGAACTGGCTACCTCTAGATTACAAGACCAGTGCTCTAACCACTAGGCCACTCCTCCATACCAGTCTAAATCCAAACTGTAAAGGATGTAAACAATCAAACCACCAAACAGTCTGATGACAGTTCAGCTACATCAGCCTCAGCAAGTTTGCAACTAGTGCTATGCTTGCTACTGGTCTGTAGCTCACTGGAAGTGTGATGTGCAAAGAGAAATTAATGCTTAAACTCTTATATAGATTAAAGTACATTAAAATGAACTTCCAAAAATACAATTTGTTAGTTTTGCCACTAGATGTCAGTGCAGTATCATTGATCTATTATATATCTGTTGAAACACATAAATTAATTTACTAATTGCTGAAAGTAAAGGCATGCCAAGAAATTATACAAATGAAAGTCTTTTGTCTAAAAATTAGAAAATACACATTACATACACATAAATGAACTTTTTTGTTCCTACAATTTAGATGAACTGCGGAGTAAAATGTCCCAATTATGAGTTTCACAAATCATGATTTTGATGTTTTGGTGAGAAAAACATGCATCTGCTGCTTTGTGCCACTTTTGAGATGTCCCCTTGGCCCCGTGGATCTTGGCGGGGGTTTGGGCTGCCACAGACTGTACTTAATCCTGCAAGTGGTTTTATCCCTTCCAAACCCTACCACCAGACATAACCAGCTGTTACATTTTTCTCCATAACCAGAACAGTACATTATCTTTATATCTCCACCCCCACAGTAAAGAGAATTAATTATATAAATGTCTACTGGGTCCACCCCACAGCAGACTGCCACTCACTTTAACCCTCCCTGTCTGTCCTCTACCACAGGCTTCTCTTCTAGTAATCCCCTGGGGGAAACTGTCCCAGATACTTTTGAAAATGAGTGCCTATGCCTCACAGAATAGCTCTATGCAGAATGGAGCTATTCTAGACCTGGTGCTTACAAACAGGGAAAGTGTTTCTGATGTTATGGTGGGAGATCATTTGGCATCTAGTGATAACAGAATGGTGTGGTTCAATATTACGACGCAGGAGGAGAGGGCTTATTCAAGATTGAAGATTTTAGACTTCAAAAGAACTATCTTTGCCAAGATGGGGGAATATCTCAAGGAAGTTAGATGGGAACGGACTGAAGGAAGCAGAACAACAGTGGGGCAAAACTGAAAGGAGCTATTTAAAGGTGACAAACCTCTATGCTAGAAAATTACATAAAAGTAAGAGGAAAAGAAGGCCACTCTTGTTCTCAACATAGTAGCTGAAAGGTAAGGGAATAAAGGTTCACTTTCATAAATTACAAGACGTCTCAGAAAGAGGAAGACAGGCAAAAATACCCGTAAAAGCTAAGAGTAGCTGGAAAAGCTGTTAGGATGGAAAAAATGATAGGCAACGTGTTAAATTGGGGACAAAACATTTTTTAGACATGTTAGTGATAGGAGGAAGTGCCATAATAGCATTGTAAGAGTCAAAGGTGAGAAGGAGGAATATGTAGAAGCTGATAAGGATAAAGCTGAACTACTTAACAATTATTTCTGTTCTGTGTTCACGGATGAAAGGCCGAGAGAAGGACCACAGAAACAAATGCTATTGGGGATGGGTGTATGGTAGACCAGGACCAATTCTCAGAAGACTGTGTTCATGAGGAGCTAGATAAACTAAAAATAGACAAAGCGATGGGGACTGATGGGATACATCCGAGGGTACTCAAAGAACTCGGAGACATTCTGGTGGCTCTGATGTCAGATCTCTTCAATAATTCTTTAGAGTCTGTAGTGGTCCCGGAAGACTGGAGAAGGGCGAATATGGTCCCTCTGTACAAGAGTGAAAGTAAGGAGCAGGTTGGGAATTACAGACCTGTCTTACCTCAGTGGTGAGTAAACAAATGGAAACGCTTCTAAAGCGGAGAATTGTGAGATTTCGCGAATCAAATGGACTGCAGGGCCTAAGGCAGCATGGTTTCACTAGAGGTAAGTCTTGTCAGACAAATCTGATTGATTTCTTTGACTGGATAACTAAACAGTTGGATATGGGAAGGGCGCTAGATGTGCTGTACTTGGATTTTAGCAAAGCCTTTGACAAGGCTCCGCACAGGCGACTAACAAATGAACTGAAGGCCCTCAGTATGGGCACTAAGTGACAGACTGGGGTTAAAAACTGGTTAAATGGAAGGAGACACAGGGTAGTGGTAATGGAGTTTGCTCCTGAGGAAAGGGACATTATCATTGGTGTACCGTAGGGATTGGTCCTTGTGCCAGCTCTTTTTAACATCTATGTGAGTGGTGTTGCAGAAGGACTGTCTGGTAAGGTTTGTCTCTTTGCAGATGATACCAAACTCTGTAATAGGGTGGACACCCTGGAGGGTGTGGATAGCATGAGGAAGGATCTAGCGAAGCTTGAAGAATGGTCCAATAATTGGCAACTAAGATTAATGCTAAAAAATGCAGGGTCATGCACTTGGGTTACAAAAATCCAAGGGAACGGTACAGTATAGGGGGTGAAGTACTTCTGTGTACGAAAGAAGAGCAGGACTTGAGGGTGCATGTATCTGATGATCTCAAGGTGTCCAAACAGATAGAAAAGGTGCCGGGAAAGCCTGAAGGGTGCAGCAAAAAAAAAAGATGATAGTGCCCTTGTATAAGTCTCTGGTGAGGCTCCATTGCACTGAATGCAATTCTGGAGACCGCACCTACAAAAATATATAAACAGGATGGAGTCAGTCCACAGGGTGGCTACAAAATTGGTCAGTGGTCTCTGTCACAAAGCATATAGGAACAGGCCTATAGATCTCAACATAGTTTATTTATTTATAATTTTTTTTCATTTATTTGTTTATAGTTTATTAAAACTTGGTATAACTCACAAGCAGACTCTCAGAACTGGGCAGTTTACAATCTAAAAGCAGATTTTAAGAGTTAGGAAAGGAACTCTATAATATTGATAGGAAAGCGTGTAAAGCAATCAAACTAGGGCACTCACAATAATACAAACTAAAATAAAGGAGGAGAGGGGAAGGAAAGCAAGGTAGGGGGAAGGAGAGAGAGCAAAGGGAAGCAGGAAAAAAGGAAGGGGAGGGTAGGCCAGGGATTAGTGACAGTAACACCAAACTGTACCTACATCCTTAGTTATGTCATCTAGATTAAATGATGAAGCATCATGCTTGCTAACTGCCATGTGTATATATTATTAACTAAGGAAGTCCACTGCAAATGCTGATGTCCTTGACTGCCTGCATTTACAGCTATCAAACTATCCATCCTCCATTGAGAATTTTAATGTTGAAATTATTTCCAAAACTATTTAAGCTCACCATGTTATGAGTGTCAAAGACTACAAAGGCAAGTGTTCTGAACTGAATAGTATGGAGATCATACTATATGCAAACTAAGAACCTAAATTATCTGCTTATAAAGGATTTCATTTATGGGAAATTAGAGTGGTCATTCCTGAAGTGGATAGAGTCATCTTAACTGATTGGTCCAGGATTTATGCACATAAACACTTTTTAGCCAGAATGTGTAAATGGTGGCCCCAAGTTGATGTCAATGTACAAGAGAGTTTTAAATGAGTGCAGTGAATGCCAAGCAACTTGATACAAGCTACTTAAAACAGCAACATTTATATGGGAGATGACTGTCAGGTCTGTCAAAACTGTCAGGAATAGTGAGCCCTTGGACCAAAGCCAGAGTTTTGGCAGACAAATCACCTGGGCTGGCACAGGCAGGAATCAGAACAGACTGGACTAGGATAAACAGACTCAACAAGGCAAGACAGAGGTAGCTAAACACAATGGACAGCACAAGAACCAGATCCAGATGAGGCAAGGAAAAGAAGGCAAAGGGCCAGAACTGGAACCCAGACAGGACAAGGCAAGACTCGTAACTGGATTAAAACTGGGTCCAGAAAAGGGCAAGACAAGGACAAGGCAAGGACTGGATCCGGACAGGACTAGACTGAAAGAGACAAGACAAAGCACAACTAGACAGGCAAGACAGGGCAGGAGCTAGGCAACAGAATAACAGAAGCAAGACAATACACAAGGCAGGAACAGGATTCAGGATTCTCAAACAGGCTTGGCTGGAAAAGTATTCAGGATTCTCAAACAAGCTTGGCTGGAACTGGATTCTGGAACGGGCTCGGCTTGACTAGAACCAGATTCTGGAACGGGCTTGGCTTGACTGGAACCGGATTCTAGAACAGGCTTGGCTTGGCTGGAACAGGATACTGAAAGGGACTTGGCTTAGCAGGGAACTGGGACAGAACTAGCTCAAACAAACATAGAGCAGGAGCAGAACCTGGCTCAAACAGGAACAGAACTTGGCAGAAACAGAGCTCAAGAGCCAGGAAGCAAACATGGCAGGCAAAGGATTAAGCAGACTAAGGGAAGACAAACAAAAAAAAAAAACAATGTGCTTACCAGCACCCATAGCTGGACAGGAGTGAAGTAATCAGCTATGTTTATGCAGCGCTGCGTACGCTTTGTAGCGCTATATAAATGCTAAATAGTAGTAGTAGTATGATGCTGGCTTCTATAGACTCAAAATAAACAGAGAAGAACCACACACACAGGAAACAGAACTTGGATAAACACAGAGCTTAACTATAGCAAGAGTCAAAAGTAGGGCTAGACTAAAAGCAGGAGCCAAGGGTAGAATCAAACAGATACAGACACCAAGGGCAGGGTGTGGCTCTACAGCCAGGCTTTCAGGAAACAAGATTCAAAAGCAAACTCACAGAAACAAAGGAAAGCACTGAAATACAAGACTCAGAGAAACACAGCACAGACCTTCAGGAGTAAAACACTCAGGAGCAAAGCCAAGCATGGATATGATCTAAACAGGTAACACAAGATTAAGAGACCTCTTGCAAAGGCAATGTAGGAAAGCTCCCTGGGTCCTCATAAAGGAGTAGGCTGATGATGTCACAAGTAGGAAATGAAGCAGAAGCAGGGAGACCAAAGCGAGGCTTGGCTTACAGGAAGAACAACAACAGGAAATGAAGCAGAAGCAGGGAGACCAAAGCGAGGCTTGGCTTACAGGAAGAACAACAACAGGAAATGAAGCAGAAGCAGGGAGACCAAAGCGAGGCTTGGCTTACAGGAAGAAAAACAATAGGGAAAAAGGCAAACTGGAGAGGTCACAGAGCTAGCTACAGAGAAACAGTAGGTCTGAACATAAGGGCACAGCCACAACCGTATTGCCATACTGGGAAAGACCAAAAGTCCATCAAGCCCAGCATCCTGTTTCCAATAGTGGACAATCCAGGTCAGAAATACCTGGCAAGATCCCCCAAAAAGTACAAAACATTTTATACTGCTTATCCCAGAAATAGTGGATTTTCCCAAGTCCATTTAATAATGGTCTATGGACTTTTCCTTTAGGAAGCCATCCAAACCTTTTTAAAACTCCGCTAAGTTAACCGCCCCTACCACATTCTCTGGCAACGAATTCCAGAGCACAATTACACATTGAGTGAAGAAAACTTTTCTCCGATTCGTTTTAAATGTACTACATTGTACCTTCATCGCATGCCCCCTAGTCCTAGTATTTTTGGAAAGCATAAACAGACGCTTCACATCTACCCGTTCAACTCCACTCATTATTTTATAGACCTCTATCATATCTCCCCTCAGCTGCCTTTTCTCCAAGCTGAAGAGCCCTAGCCGCTTTAGCCTTTCCTCATAGGGAAGTCGTCTCATCCCCTTTATCATTTTCGTCGCCCTTCTCTGCACCTTTTCTAATTCCACTATATCTTTTTTGAGATGCAGTGACCAGAATTGAACACAATATTCGAGGTGTGGTCGCACCATGGAGCGATACAAAGGCATTATAACATCCTCATTTTTGTTTTCCATTCCTTTCCTAATAATACCTAACATTCTATTTGCTTTCTTAGTCACAGCAGCACACTGAGCAGAAGGTTTCAACGTATCATCGACGACACTTAGATCCCTTTCTTGGTTCGTGACTCCTAACGTGAAACCTTGCATGACGTAATTATAATTCGGGTTCCTCTTTCCCACATGCATCACTCTGCACTTGCTCACATTAAACGTCATCTGCTATTTAGACACCCAGTCTCCTAGTAACGTAAGGTCCTCTTGTAATTTTTCACAATCCTCCCGCGATTTAACGACTTTGAATAACTTTGTGTCATCAGCAAATTTAATTACCTCACTACTTACTCCCATCTCTAGATCATTTATAAATATGTTAAAAAGCAGCAGTCCCAGCACAGACCCCTGGGGAACCACACTAACTATCCATCTCCATTGAGAATACTAACCATTTAATCCTACTCTCTGTTTTCTATCTTTTAACCAGTTTTTAATCCACAATAGAACACTACCTCCTATCCCATGACTCTCCAATTTCCTCTGGAGTCTTTTATGAGGTACTTTGTCAAACACCTTCTGAAAATCCAGATACACAATATCAACCAGCTCCCCTTTATCCACATGTTTGTTCACCCCTTCAAAGAAATGTAGTAGATTGGTGAGGCAAGATTTCCCTTCACTAAATCCATGTTGACTTTGTCTCATAAATCCATGCTTTTGAATATGCTCTGTAATTTTGTTCTTAATAATAGTCTCTACCATTTTGCCCGGCACCGATGTCAGACTCACCGGTCTATAATTTCCTGGATCTCCTCTGGAACCTTTTTAAAAAATCGGCGTTTCATTGACCACCCTCCAATCTTCCGGTACCACGCTCGATTTTAAGGATAAATTACATATTACTAACAATAGCTCTGCAAGCTCATTTTTCAGTTCTGTGAGTACTCTGGGATGAATACCGTCCGGTCCAGGAGATTTGATACTCTTCAGTTTGTAGAACTGCCCCATTACATCCTCCAGGCTTACAGAGAATTCATTAAGTTTCTCCAACTCGTCAGCTTAGAATACCATTTCTGGCACCGGTATCCCACCCAAATCTTCCTCGGTGAAGCAAAGAATTCATTTAATCTGTCCGCTACGGTTTTGTCTTCCTTGATCGCACCTTTTACTCCTCAGTCATCTAGCAGTCCAACTGATTCTTTTGCTGGCTTCCTGCTTTTAATATACCTAAAAAAATTTACTATGTGCTTTTGCCTCCAACGCAATCTTTTTTTCGTGACAGGTCACTGTGCAGACTTCATAATGATTGCTGGTCTACCTCAGGGAAGTATAGTCAGGGATTATCTGTGGGATAGTCATGGACTCTTAAGAACATAAAAATAGCCATACAGGGTCAGACCAATGGTCCAGTATCCTGTTTCCAACAGTGACCAATTCAGGTGACTAGTACCTGGCCTGATATGATCTTAGTCTGGACTTTCATTTAGGAAGCCGTCCAAACCTTTTTTAAACCCCCCCTAACCTAACTGCCTTTACCACATTCTCTGGCAACGAATTCCAGAGTTTAATTACACGTTGAGTGAAGAGAAAGTTTCTCCAATTCATTTTAAATTTACTACTTTGTGGCTTCATCGAATGCCCCCTAGTCCTAGTATTTTTGGAAAGAGTAAACAGATGCTTCACGTCTACCCTTTATACTCCACTCCTTATTTTATAGACCTCTATTATATCTCCCCTCAGCCATCTTTTCTCCAAGCTGAAGAGCCCTAGCCGCTTTAGCCTTTAACCTTTCCTTTAGCCCCCCCCCCCAAAACCCACTACCCACAACTGTACACCATTACCATAGCCCTTAGGGGTGAAGGGGGCACCTAGATGTGGGTTTCTGATGGGCGTTGGAGGGCTCACATTTACCACCACAATTGTAACAGGTAGGGGGGATGGGCCTCGGTCTGCCTGCCTGAATTGCACTCACCCACTAAAACTGCTCCAAGGACCTGCATACCACTACTACTACTACTTAACATTTCTAGAGCGCCACAAAGTGTACGCAGCGCTGTACAAACACAGAAGAAAGACAGTCCCTGCTCAAAGAGCTTACATACTGCTGTCATGGAGCTGAGTATGACATTTGAGGCTGGCAAAAAATATTTTTAAAGATATTTCTTGAAGGTGGGAGGAGGTTAGTGACCACTGGGGGAGTAAGGGGAGGTCTACTACTACTACTTATCATTTCTAAAGCGCTACTAGATGTACGCAGTGCTGTACACTGAACATGAAGAGACAGTCCCTGCTCGACAGAGCTTACAATCTAATTAGGACAGACAAACAGGACAAACAAGAGATAAGGGAATATTAAAGTGAGGATGATAAAATAAGGGTTCTGAACAAGTGAATGAGGGTTAGGAGTTAAAAGCAGCATCAAAAAGGTGGGCTTTTAGCTTAGATTTGAAGACGGCCAGAGATGGAGCTTGACATACCGGCTCAGGAAGTTTATTCCAGGCATATGGTGCGGCAAGATAAAAGGAACGGAGTCTGGAGTTAGCGGTGGAAGAGAAGAGTGCAGATAAGAGAAATTTACCCAGTGAACGGAGTTCCTGGGGAGGAGTGTAGGGAGAGATGAGAGTGGAGAGGTACTGAGGAGCTGCAAAGTGAATGCACTTATAAGTCAATAAGAGGAGTTTGAACTGTATGCGGAAATAGATAGGGAGACAGTGAAGTGACTTGAGGAGAGGGCTAATGTGAGCATAGTGACACTGGTGGAATATAAGTCGTGTGGCAAAATTTTGAACAGATTGAAGAGGAGAGAGATAGCTAAGTGGGAGACCTGTGAGAAGCAATAGTCTAAGCAAGAGGTGATAAGAGTGTGGATAAGGGCTCAGAAAGGAAAGGGCGAATTTTGCTGATGTTGTAGAGAAAGAAATGACAGGTTTTAGCAGTCGGCTGAATACGTTCAGAGAACGAGAGAGAGGAGTTGAAGATGACCCCAAAGTTATGAGCTGATGAGACAGGGAGGATGAGAGTGTTATCCACAGAAATAGAGAATGGGGGAAGAGGAGAGGTTGGTTTAGGGGGAAAGATAAGAAGCTCAGTCTTGGTCATGTTTAGTGTCAGATGGCGCTGAGACATCCAGGCGGCAATGTCAGACAGGCAGGCTGATACTTTGGCCTGAATTCCTGCTGAGATTTCTGGTGTGGAGAGGTAGATCTGGGAGTCATCAGCGTAAAGGTGGTACTGAAAACCATGGGATGAAATCAGAGTACCAAGGGAAGAAGTATAGATGGAGTAAAGAAGAGGTCCCAGGACAGATCCCTGAATTACACCAACTGACAGTGGGACAGAAGTGGAGGAGGATCCAACAGAGTATACACTAAAGGTACTCTGGGAGAGATAAGAAGAAAACCAGGAAAGAACAGAACCCTGAAATCCAAGTGAGGACAGCATATCAAGGAGTAGGCTGTGATCAACAGTATCAAATGCAGCAGATAGATTGAGAAGGTTGAGGTTAGAATAGAGGCCTTTGGATCTGGCCAGGAACAGGTCATTTGACACTTTACCAAGTGCTGTTTCAGTGGAATGAAGGTGGCGAAAGCCAGATTGAAGTGGATCAAGAATAGCTTGAGAGGAAAGAAAGTCAAGACAACGGCGGTGAAAGAGTAGTTACTCACCTGTAACAGGTGTTCTCCGAAGACAGCAGGCAATATATTCTCACTGATGGGTGACGTCACGTCGGCCCGGAGGACTTTCTAGCAAAGTCCATGACAAAACTAAAAAATGTCCCCCGTCGCGCGGGTGGATGCAGTGCGCATGCGCGCGTCCACTTTCCCGCCCGCCGCGCGGGCACATTCCTCAGTTAATTACAAGAATTAGAGGAATACAACTCCAAAGGGGAGGTGGGAGGGTTGTGAGAATATATTGCCTCCTGTCTTCGGAGAACACCTGTTACAGGTGAGTAACTACTCTTTCTCCAAAGACAAGCAGGCCAATATTCTCACTGATGGGGTATCCCTAGCCCCCAGGCTCACTCAACATAACAAAGAATGGTCAATTGAGTCCCGCAACGGCGAGGACAAAAAACAGAATTGACCTGAAACCAAACTCAACTAACTGAGAGTGCAGCCTGTAACATAATAAAAATGGGCCTAGGGGGGTGGAGTTGGATTCTAAACCCCAAACAGACTCTGCAGCACCGACTGCCCAAACCGACTGTCGCGTCGGCTATGCTGCTGAAGGCAGTAATGTGATGTGAATGTGTGGATCGAAGCCCACGTCGCAGCTTTGCAAATCTCTTCTATGGTGGCTGACTTTAGATGAGCCAGTGACGCCGCCATGGCTCTAACATTATGAGCCGTGACATGGCCATCCAAAGTCAGCCCAGCTTGGGCGTAAGAGAAGGAAATGCAATCTGCTAGCCAATTAGAGATGGTGCATTTTCCGACAGCAACTCCCCTCTTATTGGGATTAAAAGAAACAAACAGATGGGCGGACTTTCTGAAGGGGCGCGTCCGCTCCACGTAACAGGCCAGTGCTCTTTTACAGTCCAAAGTGTGCAACTTGCTTTCACCCGGGCTCGTGTGAGGAGGGGGAAAAAATGTTGGCAAGACAATTGACTGTTTCAGATGGAACTCCGACACCACCTTCGGTAGAATCTTTGGGTGCGTGCGGAGAACTACTCTGTCATGATGAAAGACAAGGAATGGTGCATGAACTACCAGGGCTTGAAACTCACTGACCCTACGAGCTGAAGTAACAGCCACCAAGAAAATGACCTTCAAGGTCAAGTACTTCAGATGACAGGAATCCAGTGGCTCGAAAGGAGTTGTCATCAGCTGGGTGAGAACGACATTGAGATCCCATGGCACTGGAGGAGGTTTGATAGGGGGCTTTGACAAAAACAAACCTCTCATGAAACGCATGACTAAAGGCTGTCCAGAAATCGGCAAGCCATCAATATGTGAATGATAAGCACTGATTGCGCTAAGATGAACCTTGACCGAGTTAGTCTTAAGACCAGACTCGGATAAATGCAGAAGGTACTCAAGCAAGGTCTGTGCAGGACAAGAGAAAGGATCTAGACCGTTGCTGTCACACCAGACGGCAAACCTCCTCCATTTAAAAGAGTAACACCTATGTGTGGAATCTTTCCTGGAAGCAAACAGAACTCTGGAGACACCCTCAGAGAGACCGAAGGAGGCAACCTCTATGCTCGCAACATCCAGGCCGTGAGAGCTAGAGACCGGAGGTTGGGATGTAGAAGCGCCCCCTCGTTCTGAGTAATGAGGGTCGGAAAACAGTCCAATCTCCATGGCTCTTCTGACGAAAGTTCCAGGAGAAGGGGAAACCATATCTGACGGGGCCAAAAGGGCGCTATCAGAATCATGGTTCCCTGGTCCTGCTTGAGTTTCAGGAGAGTCTTCCCCACTAAAGGGATGGGAGGATAAGCATACAGGAGTCCTGTCCCCCAAAAAAGGAGGAAGGCATCCGACGCTAGTCTGCCGTGGGCCTGAAGTCTGGAACAGAATTGAGGAACCTTGTGAGTGTCCTGGGAAGCAAAAAGATCTATCGATGGAGTTCCCCAAACTCGAAAGATCTTTTTGGCAATAGTCATGTTCAAGGACCACTCGTGAGGCCGCATAACTCTGCTCAGCCTGTCGGCCAGACCGTTGTTTACACCGGCTAGATGAGTGGCTTGGAGAAACATTCCGTTTTGATAGGCCCATAGCCACATCTGCACGGCCTCCTGGCACAGAGGACGAGATCCGGTACCCCCTTGCTTGTTGGTGTAATACATCGCCACTTGATTGTCTGTCTGAATGAGAACAATTTTGTTGGCTAGCCGATCTCTGAAGGCCTTCAGAGCGTTCCAGATCGCTCGCAATTCCAGGAGGTTGATCTGGAGATGCCTCTCCTGAAGAGACCAAGCTCCTTGAGTGTGAAGCCCATCTACATGCGCTCCCCACCCGAGGAGGGATGCATCCGTCGTCAGCACTTTTTGAGGCTGAGGAATTTGGAATGGGCGTCCCAAGACCAGATTGCGAAAATTGGTGGACAGCCGGACAACATCCTCTAGATTCCCTGTGGCCTGAAACCACTGAGAAGCTAGGGTCCATTGAGCCGATCTCATGTGTAGACGTGCCATGGGTGTCACATGAACTGTGGAGGCCATGTGGCCAAGCAATCTCAACATCTGCCGAGCTGTGACCTGCTGAGATGCTTGTACTTTGGAAACCAGAGACAGAAGTCTGTCTGCTCTGGGTCCTGGGAGATAAGCACAAGCTGTGTGCACAACAGAGCTCCTATGAATTCCAATCTTTGAACTGGGACGAGATGGGACTTGGGATAATTGATGACAAAGCCCAGCATCTCTAGCACCTGAGTAGTCATCCGCATGGACTGCAAAGTTTCTTGCGGAGAGGTGTTCTTCACCAGCCAATCGTCTAGATAAGGGAACACATGCACTCCCAGTCTGCGTAGCGACGCTGCCACAACTGCCAGGCACTTTGTAAAAACCCTGGGTGCAGACGCCAAGCCAAAAGGCAAAACACAGTACTGAAAGTGCTGTGATCCCAGCCGAAATCGAAGATACTTCCTGTGAGCTGGAAGTATCGATATGTGAGTGTAAGCGTCCTTTAAGTCCAGAGAGCATAGCCAATCGTTCTCCTGAATCATAGGAAGAAGAGTGCCCAGGGAAAGCATCCTGAACTTTTCTTTGACCAGATATTTGTTCAGGGCCCTTAGGTCTAGGATGGGACGCATCCCCCCTGTTTTCTTTTCCACAAGGAAGTACCTGGAATAGAATCCCAGCCCTTCTTGCCCTGGTGGTACGGGCTCGACCGCATTGGTGCTGAGAAGGGCGGAGAGTTCCTCTGCAAGTACCTGCCTGTGGTAGGAGCTGAAAGACTGAGCTCCTGGTGGGCAATTTGGAGGTTTGGAAATCAAATTGAGGGTGTACCCGTACCGGACTATTTGAAGACCCCACCGATCGGAGGTTAAGAGAGGCCACCTTTGGTGAAAAAATTTTAACCTCCCTCCGACCGGCAGATCGTTCGGTACAAGCACTTTGACTTCGGCTATGCTCTGCTGGAGCCAGTCAAAAACCCGTCCCTGGTTTTTGCTGGGGAGCTGCAGGGGGCTGCTTCGGTGCCCGCTGCTGACGAGAGCGAGCGGGCTGGGGTCGAGCCTGAACCGGCTGATGGGAATAAGAAGTGTACCTGCGGTTCCTAGAAGCATAGGGAGCACTTCTCTTTCCCTTAAAAAACTTCCTAGCAGTGGAAGTGGTTGCAGAAGGCGCCCGGCGGGAGAGAGAGTCCATAGCGTTATCACGCTGGTAGAGATGATCAATCATCTCTTCTACCTTCTCTCCAAAAAGGTGATCCCCCCGGCATGGGATATCTGCTATCTTCCGCTGAGTTCTTTCCTCCAGGTTAGAGGCACGCAGCCATGAGAGCCTGCGCATCGCTATACCTTGAGCAGAAAAGCGAGATACCACATCGCAAGTGTCAAAAATGCCCCTGGACAGGAACTTGCGACACGCCTTCTGCTGCCTGATCACTTGACGAAAGGGTTCGGCTTTCTCCTCAGGGAGTGTATCAACCAAACTCTCAAGTTGCCTCACAGAGTTCCGTAAATGAATACTCGTAAAGAGTTGGTATGACTGGATCTTGGTGGCGAGCAGACCGGCCTGATACGCCTTCCTCCCAAAACAGTCCAGAGTTGCAAACTCCCGCCCCGGGGGCGCCGAGGAGAAGTTCCTGGAAATCTTGGCTCTTCTGAGAGCGGAATCCACCACCGCTGAATCATGAGACAATTGGGTCTGCATGAGACTGGGTTCCCCGTGGATCCGGTATTGGGACTCAACTTTTTTGGGGACGGTTGGACTAGAAAAAGGCTTCTCCCAGTTCCTCAGCATAAGTTCCTTAAGAGTCTCATGAAAAGGAACTGTGGCAGAAGATGAAGGTGGAGATGGATAGTCCAGAACCTCAAGCATTTTGGCTCTGGGCTCGTCCACAATTTCCACGGGGAAGGGGATGGCCTCAGACATCTCCCGAACAAAAGATGAAAAAGACAAGCTCTCGGGAGGAGACAGCTGCCTTTGTGGCGAGGGAGTGGAGTCAGATGGACTGCCTTGAGAATCCTCGCCAGAGAACTCCCCATGCACTCCTTCATCATCCTCAGATGAGGTATTGTCAGATGGGGCTAAAAGCTCAGACAGAGCCGTCCGGATCTGAGCCCGTCTCGACGAAGAGGCTTGACGGCCTCTATGATGATGCCGAGAAGTTGACGGTCCTTGAGACTCCGGAGAAGCTTCCTGCCCCGATGTCTCGGGAGAGTCAACTCGGGAAGTCAAAGACACCGGCGCCGGAGGCGGCACCGGTGAGACAGACCTCACCACAGGCTGAAGGCCTGATGCAGAAACATCCGGCACCGGCAATGTCGACACCTCCGACGCCGTCGGCACCGGTGCCTCTGAAAACATCGACACCGGCACCGCTGACGCCGTCGGCACCGACAACCTCGATGCCGACTGCCACTGCTGCATCATGTCCATAAAAAATGGGAACATGGCCTGCATACGCTCATCCAGAGTTGGTGCCGGAAGATGCTGCGGGGTCGGTTGAGGCATCGGAGGCAAAGTCTGCTGAGGTTGGGGAGTGGGGACTCGGCTGCCAGTGACCCCACGCGTCGGAACCTCAGTAATAGAGGGAGAGCGGTCCTCTCGGCACCGACGCTTCTCGGGTATCGAGTGTATCGATGACCCGGAGCTCCCGGTGCCGTGTCTCGAAGGAGATCGACGACGATGCCTCTTGGCCTTCGCCCGACGCATGTCGTCGAGACTCCTCGGCACCGGAGAAGAGGACGTGGAATCCACACGTCTCTTCGGGGCCGGGTCCGACGCAGGACGGTCCCGGGGGGTCTGCAAAGCAGGAGGCGCCGAGGTGGGTGGAGACCCACTCGATGCATCACTGCTCCCAGCGTGCATCGGTCGAATGGCAGCCTGTCCCCGGTCTCCCGGTGCCGACGCTTCCTTCGACGTCGACCTCGACGACGCCGGCCCTGAAGACATCGTCCTTGACGGCACCGACTTCACCGGCACCGACTTCACCGGCACCGACTTCCCCGGCGCCGATTTGGACGGCGCCGCCTTAGACGACGCCGACTGCGCCGACGCTGAAGCACCGGGCCCAAAAATCTTTTCTCTCTGGGCGTGTCGAGAGAGCAGTGTCCGCTTCTTCATGGCGAGACACAACTTACAGCTCTCCGAGCGGTGGTCCGGCCCAAGGCACTGAATACACCACGAGTGTGTGTCAGTGCCAGAGATGGCCCGATGACAGCGGGCACAAGGCTTGAAGCCGCTGGGCGTCTTCGTTGACATCTCGGGAAAAACTATCCCTGCCAAATCAAAAGACGCGATTGTGTCTATAAAAAGATGACACAAAAGAAAAAAGAAAAAGAAAAAAGGGGAAATAAACCCGACCGAGCGATTTAAATAAAATCGCAGGCTAAAAGAAAGGAAACTTAATAAACGAGAAAATATCTAAGATAACTAGAAAGGATACTTCGCTTTCTTCTTTAATCTTCACCTCCGGGCACAGGAGGAACACGAAGACGAAGGTCGAGCTCCGTGTCACCTCAGACGCGGAGAAGAAAAAACTGAGGAATGTGCCCGCGCGGCGGGCGGGAAAGTGGACGCGCGCATGCGCACTGCATCCGCCCGCGCGACGGGGGACATTTTTTAGTTTTGTCATGGACTTTGCTAGAAAGTCCTCTGGGCCGACGTGACGTCACCCATCAGTGAGAATATTGGCCTGCTTGTCTTTGGAGAACAGCACATTCAAGTATCTTGGATAGGAAAGGGAGGAGGGAGATGGGGCGATAGTTTGAAGGACAGGTAGGGTCCAATGAAGGTTTTTTAAGGAGTGGTGTGACTATGGCATGTTGGAAGGCATCAGGAAGGCAGTGAGTGAAAGATTGAGGATATGACAGATAAAAGGGATGACAGTAGGAGAGATAGTGTTAAGTAGATGGGTGGGAATAGGATCAGAGGAACAGGTAGTTAGTTTTGAGGAGGAAAGAAGATGTGTAGTTTCCTCTTCAGTGATTTCAGAAAAGGAAGAAAAGGAGGAAGGGGTTGGAGGGTTGAGAGAATGGACTAAGGGAAGGAGAGGTGGAGGTGACCTGGTTGAGAATTCAAGTTTAATCTTGTGAACCTTATCATGAAAGTACTCAGCCAGAGTCTGGGGAGAAAGTGAAGAGGGAGTTGGAGGTGAAGGCATTTTGAGGAGAGAGTTCATTGTGACAAAGAAATGTCGAGGGTTTGAGACTAAAGAATTTGTCAACTGGATGAAATAATCCTGTTTGGCAAGTAGAAGAGCAGACTGGAAGGAGGTCAGCAAGAATTTGAAACGTATGAAGTCAGATGGGCACGGGATTTCAGCCAAAGGCGTTCGGCAGAGCGGGCACAGGAACGTAGGTAGCGGATTCTAGAGGTCGGCCAAGGCTGGGGTTTGGTACACTTTACAGGATGGGGAATGGGAGGAGCAAGCATTTCTAGAGCAGAGGAGAGAATAGTATTATAGGAAGAGACAGCCTCATTGACAGACTTGGATAACATAGTGGTAGATAAGAGATTTGAAACACTGGAGGACAGAGTAGAAGGGTCAATAGCCTGAAGATTTCTAAATGTATTGGTTGAGATTGGACAGGACTGGGGATGAGGGTGTTTAAGTGTGAAAGTTATCAGACGATGGTCAGAGAGGGGGAAGAGCTGAGGCACAGAAGCTGGAGAGTGAGCAGTGTAAGAATAGGATAAGATGAAGACAGTGGCCATTCTGGTGAGTGGGGGTACTGGATCACAGTTGAAGATTGAAAGAGGATGTTAAAGCGAGAAACTGAGAAGCATAAGAGTCAGAGGGATCATTAGCATGAATGTTAAAATCCCCAAGAATGAGGGAAGGAGATGAAGGTTCAAAGAACTACTACTACTACTTAGCATGTCTATAGCGCTGCCAGGGTTACGCAGCGCTGTACGGAAAGCTAGGTGTCAAAGTCAGTAAGAAAGGAAGAAAGGGACTTATCAGGAGGTCGATAAATGACTGCTACTCGGAGAGGCAGAGGAGTGAATAGATGGAGTGGACTTTGAAGGAAGAAAAGCAGTGAGACTGAGGTGGAAGAAGAGGTTGAAATCTACAAGAGGGTGAAAGTAGTAGACCGACACCACCTCTGCCGCTCCACGGCCAACCAGGCGAGGAGTATGTGAGAAAAGATAACCTCCATGGCATAGGGCCGCGACTGAAGCAGAGTCTTCAGGGCAAAGCCAAGTTTCAGTTAGGGCAAACAGATGGAGAGAACGAGAGATAAACAGGTCATGGATGTAGGAAAGTTTGTTACAGACAGAACAGGCATTTCACAGAGCACACGAGAAAGGCAGGCAAGAAGGGGGGAGGAGAGGAACAGAGATTAGATTGGACACATCATGGTGTGACCTGCACAAATAGGAGGAGAGCTGATGTGGAGGACCAGGATTGGGATCGATATCCCCAGTGGAGTGCAGGAGAAGGAACAAGAGAGAACGGAGTTGGAGAGGTATGACGACAGCGACGAAGGCAACATGTACTCAGATAGAAAGGAGATGGATGAATGGAAGGAAGGAAATGTTGAAGGTTGAGAGCTGAGAAGAAGGAAGGGGACAAAAGAGATGGTAAGATGATGAAAGCAGAGGGTAGGCAATGTGTTCATGCAGTGTGCAGTGGTTTCAGATGGAGAAACAGATTAGGAAGGGACAGTACCTGGAAGAGAAAGTGTACTGGTGCCATAAGTAGTGACTGGGGAAAAATATAAATGTAAAGAGAAAATGACGGCACGCGGCACCTAGAGCGGAGGCCCTGAGTGGATCAGAGTGGACCTGGGAGTCACCCCAGAGAAGGCTGTGAGGATATGCAGATGAGCTGCAAGTCCTCCACAGAACCTGAAAGGCAGCCGTTGGGAGAGCTGGGCACTTCTGAGCCAAGGAAAGGCTTACTAGGGGTTAGGCTGAAGCCAGCATTCCTCCCCCTGAGGGTCACCTGACCTTAGCCAAAAAAAGCACCTGGAAACCCTGGGCACCTGGAGCGAGGGCCCCGGGAAGATTGGGTTGGACCTAGAAATCACCCCCGAGAGAGCTGTGGGGATATACAGAAGGGCTGCAAATCCTCCACATCACCTGGTGGGAACACTGGGCACCTAGAGCGGAGGCCCTGAGTGGATCAGAGTGGACCTGGGAGTCACCCCGGAGAAGGCTGTGAGGATATGCAGATGAGCTGCAAGTCCTCCACAGCACCTGAAAGGCAGCCGTTGGGAGAGCTGGGCACCTCTCAGCCAAGGAAAGGCTTACCAGGGGTTAGGCCGAAGCCAGCATTCCTCCCCCTGAGGGTCACCTGTATTGTGTGTTCTCTAGCTGATGTATGTCAGTAATGCTCATCATGTTATCTGGTGTGTATTGTTTGACTTATCCACTGGCAGCATTTTGAGTTTGTGTCTTAGAGGACACCTATACACCTTGATTACAATGAGGAGCATAATGGTATGGAACTACCCTATGCTGCCCTGCGTTTTGTATGTCAACTGCCCTATGTGCCTTACACTCTGTCAGAGTAGTGGTAATCCTTCTGGTGGTGTAGTCAATCTCAGGCTTTCTGGGGTCATAAGTGGAGTCTGTCTGTACTCTGTTGTGAACCATCCCACTAATTGGCAGCCAACAGCCACAGACTCTGATCTTGGCCCTCTAGGTTGAGGTTATACGGAGAGCAAGAGTGTTCACTTTAGAGCCAGCTTGTTGCACCTATAGGCCACAGCCTAGAAACCAGCCCACCTAGTGTTTCTATCTGGCCCCCAAGAAGCATGGCAATTGAAGTGAGGCTTACAGCAAGAATATTTCATCCTAGTGGCAAAGTCCATAAACCTAAAGGACAAGTCCATAAACCGCTACTAAACGGACTTGGAAAAATCCACAATTCCAGGAATAACATGTATAGAATGTTTGTATGTTTGGGAAGTTTGCCAGGTGCCCTTGGCCTGGATTGGCCACTGTCGTGGACAGGATGCTGGGCTCGATGGACCCTTGGTCTTTTCCCAGTATGGCATTTCTTATGTACTTATGTATGTCTCTCTACAACTTTCAGCTGTGAGGTGCAGGATGTCCTGGTAGGTCTCACAGTTGGAAGTCTTGTGAGACTTTGCAAACACAAGATAAATGCAAACTTCTAGCACTGTGAGGCTCAAGCTGGGAGAGAGTGCAGTCACAGTAGGAAAGCAGGAATCCTACTCAAACTTCTGCAGCTAAAGGCAGGTCAGGAGAAAGAGAGTGTGAGAAGATTGTGGGAGGGGTACATGAGAGCACATGAGAGACTGCATGAAGGCTTGAGGAGTACATGAGAAAGTGAGAGAAAGAAACTGGGTGAGGACTGGGGGGCTACATGAGAGACATGGAGAGTGGATTAATGGTGGGAGGGAAACTTGACAGAGGGAGACTTGCTGATGGGTGAGGAGGGCACCACACACTGTCATATTTGACCACTATTTGACAAAACGTGCCACAAGTATGACTGTATGTTTGGGGCGTCAAAATGTTGCAAAATATAAAATGTGTCTCTCGAATGAAAAAGGTCGGACAAGGCTACCTTAGAGAAAAATTGTTTGTAACATAAACGAAGTCCCCCAGAAACAGCTCCATTCAGATTACCCTGCAGACATTGTGTTGACGTTTTTTTTGTGGAGAACACATGGTTATGTATAACATGGTGAACTGTACCCTCCAGTTATGTATGAGCAGTTGTATAAGCATTTGCTCAGGAGGTTGCTTCAGCTTAAGTATAAGTGAGAGTGGGATGTTTGACCACGGAAATTCAAATCCTGGAGACAAGAATCTTAAAAAACTTGTTTATTGATGAAAAGACTCGACACAACTGTTGTGTTTCGGCCATCAGGCCTGCATCAGGAGTCTATAAAAACATACATATGCAAATAAAGAAAAATTAAGTAAAAACATAAAACATATATGATAAAAAACCACAGTAAAGCAATAACATATGATAAAAAAAACCACAGTAAAGCAATAACATATGATAAAAAACTTATACCTGTGTTTTCCCGTGGGGAGTTCGAGTTCTCCGCTTGGCTGCGGATTCTTTTGAACATATGCTTCAGCTTAAGCTCATTTTCTCCCTTGCTTTGTGTGTGTGTAAGTTGCTCTTGGGCAATGATGCAGAGACATAAATGGTTATGAAATAGCACCCCCCCCTCAAGTCAGAAATATGTTTCCAACTCCTTGTCAGACATGAGCATGACCCCTTTCTACAGAGTAAAGTTGAGGTAGTGTCCTCAGCAGATGCTAAATGCCACAGAGAATCACACTACATAGCTATTGTTGATGATGTAGCATATGGATAGTTTCTTTCTAAGCCCATACATGTGAAGGCCTAGTGGGTTTACATATTCCACTCTCCTTCAGTGTCAAAATTTATAGCAACTCCCCTTTGTTGAAGGTGAGCAGGAACAGTCCACTACACTTTGATAATGATGTCTGTGATGTTTGTAACCAGAGGAAAGTAATCTAGCACACCAGGTATGACAGGGTGGCCTCATACCCCTTGTGTCACTTCACCAGTATAACTTTAAAGGGTTTTAAGCATAGTACAAAGAGGACATAGTGTCAGGGACACTCGTGGCTTTTTGAGGACAGTATTTTATATTGCACAAGTTTGACTGGAAGGCTGACAGTTGCATGTTAGTAGTGGATTGGGGACAGTTAGGTTCAGACACAGTACCTCATATCATACTCTACATGCTCCTTTAGGTCCAGGAAATGAATGTGTTTGAATCTACTCTGTGAACCTGTGGACCATGAGTATAGAAGATAGGTTCTCCTTCTTGTACTCCTGTCACCCTCTAACTCTCACATGTGTCCTCCTTGATTGCTAGTTCCTTTTCACATATTCACATATAATGTACATATCATCTTCACCCTATCCTGGGGAAATTCCAGTTAGTCTGGATGTCAGAATATTAAGAACTCATCACTTCAATGTTTATGTTATGTCTCCTAGGCATACAAATGAAACTCATGACTGTTCATGTAGCCAATACCGACAACCCAACTGCCTGGTTCTCCCCTAGTACATGCTAGAGATCCTGTGGTCTGGTAGAACATCATGTTGCATTTCCAGATTCAACACAAAGTTGTATATTGCCGACCGCTGCCACTTGAGTTACATTTGTGTTAGGCGGTGAGAGTCTGATATGTACGGACGAGGAGAGGGATCTTGGGGTGATAGTATCTGAGGATCTGAAGGCGATGAAACAGTGTGACAAGGCGGTGGCCATAGCTAGAAGCAGGGCCGGTCTTAGGCCGAGGTGACCGAGGCGGCCGCATAGGGCCCCTCGAGGGCGGGACACTGAGAATGAATGAATCAGGAAGAGCTTCTGCGTTCTGCTAGAGACGTCGGGGGGACTCGGGAGGGGAGGAGTGCTTTCGATGATGCTGCCTGCTGTGCTGTCCAGTCAGATTCCGGCGAGTCGGCAACGGAGGGTAAATTTAACAGAAAAATGATCCTTGTTGGTTGGGGGGAGAAGAGGGCGCCAGGGCGGGCAGGCAGTTGAACATGGGAGTGGGAGGGCAAGGGAGAGAGGACCTGGACATGGATGGCAGGGCTCAGGGAGAGAGGGGAATTGCTGGATAGGGATGAATGGAGGGGGCAGGGGAGAGGAGCATGGATGGGAGGGCAGGGTTCAGGGAGAGAGGGGAATTGCTGGATAAGGATGATGAATGGAGTGGGCAGGGGAGCATGGGAGGGCAGGGCTCAGGGAGAGAGGGCTGGATAGGGATGAATGGAGGGTGCAGGGTTCAGAGGAGCATGGGAGGGCAGGGCTCAGGGAGAGAGGGGAATTGCTGGATAGGGATGAATGGAGGGGGCAGGGGACAGAGGAGCAGGGATGGGAGGGCAGGGCTCAGGGAGAGAGGGGAATTGCTTTATAGGGATGAATGGAGGGGGCAGGGACAGAGGAGCATGGATGGGAGGGCAGGGCCCAGGGAGAGAGGAGAAATTGCTGGACATGGAGGGCAGGGGAGAGAGGAGAAATATTGGAGAGGAATGGAGGGAAGAAAAGATAAAGGAAGGAGATGCACATGGATGGAGGGGAAGGGATAGAGGAGAAATGCTGGACATGGAAGTAGGGGAGGGGAGGAAAGTAGATGCACATGGAAGGAGGGGAGTGAGAAGAAATGCTGGATATGCATGGAGGGGAAATTGCTGAATTTAAGGGCTGGATCGGAACACTTTGAAGGCAGATGCTGAAACTGGAGAAAGGATAGGGACAGGCCTACAGATGGTAGACAGGACACATAGAGACATATTTTCAAAGCACTTAGCCTTCCAAAGTTCCATAGGTTTCTATGGAACTTTGGAAGGCTAAGTGCTTTGAAAATATGCCTCATAAGGACACAGGAGGATGGTGGACACGGTGAGAGAAAAAATATCAAATGGAAAGAAGACACTGCATAAAACAGAAGACACTGGGACCAAAGCGAATAGAAAAAACAAATGATCAGACAACAAAAGTAGAAAAAAGTATTTTATTCAGAATTTATTAATTGGAATATGTCAGCTTTTGGAAATGTGCATCTGTCATATTTTGCATGTAAGTTTCAATTTTTCTAGTATTGCTGCATGCTGAGTCTGACTTCTTGAGGTAATTTTCCAGTTCAGTATTTTGCCTTCATATCTGTTGTGTCATGTGTTTTTCATGTGTGATCAAGGTGCAGTATCCTGCTAGCGTGTAGCATTTGCAGCCCTTTTTGTTTTATTTTTTTTTTTTACGAGGTAGTGCTCGTCCTGTCCTTGGAATTAGTGCTGTTATGGTTTGGTAAGGTTATGAGTGTGTTTTTGCACAAGTTTGTGTATAGTGTTTTGCAGTGGAGAGATTGTGTGTCCTCACCTCTGACACCCCCCCCCCCCCCCCGGGGTTATGAGAATTGAAACTACTAATTGTAGTGGACTTGAACTGAATAATTTCGGGGGGGGGGGGGGGTTCATGATAGCATTGTGCTTATTATTTCAATCAGTTTTTCTGTACAAGTTTAGCTTCATTTGTCTTTATTTGAAATTTCATAAATAAAAAATTTTCTAAAAATTGAATAATATTATCAATGGGGTGGAGCTGGGGTGGGGGCGGGGCTAGGATAGGGCGGGGCTAGGATGGGGCCCCACCAAATTGGTCTGCATAGGGCCCCGCACTTGCTAAGACTGGCCCTGGCTAGAAGGTTGCTAAGCTGTATAGAGAGAGGTGTGACCAGTAGAAGAAAAGAGGTTTTGATGCCCCTGTATAAGTCATTGGTGAGGCCCCACCTGGAGTATTGTGTTCAGTTTTGGAGGCCGTATCTTGCTAAGGATGTAAAAAGAATTGAAGCGGTGCAAAGAAAAGCTACAAGAATGGTATGGGATTTGCGTTACAAGATGTATGAGGAGATACTTGCTGACCTGAACATGTATACCCTGGAGGAAAAGAGAAACAGGGGTGATATAATACAGACGTTCAAATATTTGAAAGGTATTAATCCGCAAACGAACCTGTTCCATAGATGGGAAGGCGGTAGAACTAGAGGACAAGAAATTAGATTGAAGGGGGGCAGACTCAAGAAAAATGTCAGGAAGTATTTTTTCACGGAGAGAGTGGTGGATACTTGAAGAATTCCTTTATTAAATGAAAACGGAAAAACAATATTCAAGACATTGATTGCATCATGCAGTTGTAAAACCAGCTCCACTGTACTTTTATACAAAAATACAAATCCCACAAAACCCGTCCCCCCCCCCACCATACATTCAAATCAACATTTCAAACATTTGCTTCCACCAAACCCCAAAATTATGTACCCCCCCCCCACCTTTTCCCAGCACGCCACTTCCTGTACGGCTCGGACAGCGTCCCAGGAAACCTGCTCAGCAGACCTGCACTCCTGGCGCATAGACACCTCACATCGGGCCACCCATATGCAGTATCTGATAATAACTGATATGAGGAAGGTGGTACCTGGCTCCAGCCGCCCCATCCCCTGCTGTCTCCTGTACACCCTGTCTGCATAGGTGTACGACGTGAAGCCGGGGATGGCCAGCAAGGCGGCCACTCTTCGACAAACTGCTCTGGAGAATGGACACTCCATAAGGAAGTGGTCCATCGTCTACAGCTGGCCAGCACACTCCCCCCTCGGGCAGTCTCGGTCCTGTTGATTTCTGTACCCGAGATTTGCCCGGACTTACAACCTGCCATGCAGGGACAGCCAGGCAATGCCCCTGTACTTGTTCGGGAGTCGTCTAGATGAAATGAAGCGCAGGCCCTGCCTCAACACGGGCCCTGGAGCATCCCTAAGAGTCAGGGGAGATGAGAAATGCTGGGAGCGAACCCGCTCCACCCAGCTCTCCCTCTGCCCCAACCTTATTTCCTCCCATGTAATGTCCCACAACCGGACCAGCTTTACTAAGGATGTGTAGTAGCCTACCCCCTCCTGGAAACCCTTCCGCAACCTACCCTCCTTCCCCCCCCCCACACACCAAGGGCCCCAAATTCCCTCCCACCACTGTACAATGCTTTGTGCCCACCCTGTGGCCTCCGGACCCTCCCCCCCCCCCGCCCAAGGTTAAACTGGATGAACAGGGAGGAGAATAGCAAGACAGGGTTTACCATCCCCACCCCCCTTCCTCCCACGAGCGGTAAGTAATATTGCGTTTTACTGGGTTCATCCTGTTGCCCCACAAAAGTTGAAAGAACACGCTGTACAATGAAGTGAAACAGTGTTCCAGTAAAAGGCAGATGTAACTCAAGAAGAGAAACATGGGGGCTATCTGGGTCTTCAACCACCGGACCCTGTCTGCCATGGGCATCCGCCACCCCTTCCACGATCCACCTTCTCCCTCGCCTCCGATATCTTTTTCCTGTTGTTACAAGAAATTATTTATTTTGGGGAAAATAGCTCTAGAGCAACTCGCCACTGTTTATAATTTAAGAGCAGGCGCTGTATTTATAAGTTTTAGGATATTAATTTCTCCACCAATCACCAAAGGTGATAATTGCAATAAATTACTCAGAACACAAAGAGACCGTATTTTTAACTTCAAAAAAGGTTGATTTAATATACAATTGCACACGAGAGGTAGGTTTTAAGAGATCTTTACAGGTAATCTGTGCATAAAAATAGAACAAAGTAGCGGGTAGGTTAACTTACAAGTCCTTGTTACAAGCATGCTGTGGTCCAGCTGGTTGATGAGCACATGTTTCAGGAGCAAGGCATCAGCAGACCCCAAAGAGAGCAGCAGGTCCCAAGAGGAGGCAGGTCCCAAGAGAGGCAGGTTCCAAGAGACGCGAGCTGGGCTGTTTCCAGGCCTTTTATAATGTTAGCAGAGAAGCATGGTGTGTGCATGTCTTGGATATTTTGCAAGGCATTATGGTTAATGTAGTCTGTTCACATGACCACATTATAAGTCCTTCCTTTCTGCACATGTCTGAAAGCTGATGGGAGGGGCAGGTATACCCTTGACAAGCAAATGTCCTGTTTATGGTCTCCCCTCTGAAGTCTTTGTCTTCAATGGGTTCTCCAGACTCTCTGTCTCCTTGCATCCTCTGGTTAGGTCCAATCTTTGTTGTGTTGATCAGAGGAATAGAGTCAATTTAAAACTTTAAAGCAGTCTTAAGTCTTTTGTTTGAGGAATGAGAAAAGGCAAGGTGAGGCCCCAAAGGGAGAGGGAAGAGGGCTTTTGGAATGAGACCATTTTCTCTGCTGCAGTGTCAAATATATATTTTTAAAAGATACACAAATATATTGGTGTATATATAATCCAGCAAATATGCTACATATTTCAGTAATAAACTGATACCATTACATTCCCTCTCTTGGCTCCGAGTGAAAATAAATTTTTAATATATTGGAATGAGGAGCCATAAAATGAACTATAAAAGCTAAAATTAAAAAAAACAACTCTAACCTAGTACAGTAGCATAATTTCAAAAAGAACAGTAGCAAAGATACTGAACTTTTTACACGGGCATGTGTATTGGGAGAGGTGAATCTTTTAATAATGGACATTGAACAGACTGGACCGTGCAGGTATTTTCCTGCCGTCATCTACTATGTCACATCACTATGAATCTTGGAATATGTCCTTAGCTGGAATATGACTGTTATAAGCAAAAAGACTCATCATTATTACTTTGTTTACTCATGACTTACATTTAGGTAGCTAGGGTTAAGTTTTCTGTGGTCAGTTTCATTAGACTTCCATTCAGTCAGGTGGCAGAGTATGGCTTTGCTCTGGTTTAAAATAGGATTGCAAGTACACTTTATATGACTTCAGCCTCACAAGCGTCATTTTGCTCTATTTCCAGAGACCACCTCTTTTTGTGTCACCTGCTCAGGGGCATAGGGGAATCAAAATGGCATTTACATGGCTTTTCCTTCTGAACTACTCTTTGCTAGAGCAAGTAACTTCTCCTCCCAAGAGGGGACAGTAGAAGACTTGCTCAGCTTCCATTCCATTTTGTTTTGTACCTTCATCTTTTTGTTTCGACTCTTGCTTTTCCCCTCCGCTCTTAACCTTTCTCCAACAGCCTGTCTTCCTTGGAGGCCAACTGTACTAGCAGCTCTTGTTTCCCAGCCTGGAACTAGCTGCCACTCCTGCCTCTACTCCTCCCCACCCTTGGCCTGATGGTGGCTCATACCCAGCCCAAACCAGAGTCCGCAAAATAAGTTACTTGTGACCTGGATTGACCACTGTTGGAAACAGGATAATGGGCTTGATGGACCTTTGGTATGTCCTAGTATGGCAACACTTATGTACTTATTTCTTTAAATATTATAGTATCTCCTACAGATTGATGGTACCCCATCCCTTTTAGCTGACCACAATAGTCTCTTAATTTGAAGGACATTCTGCTGTACCATTCAACATTATTTGGTGTAAAGCCAGGAGCTTATAGCAGAGTCTCATCTTGAAACCCCTTTGGGACAGGATAATCATCTGAAGGAGGAAGTTTAACATGATCTGAGCATACAAAACTGGATGAAAGTCAGCTGTCTTTTAAAGAGACTCTCTCCAAGATTTTTTCTACTATGGTGACACTTGCAATGAAGATGAAACAAAAAAGTGAGGAGAATGGATGAGGATACCAACTGTTTTATATTTATTCACTTAAAAAGTTATATGTACATAACAGCGACCCATATCTTGAGATAACATCTCATAAGCAGGTTTAATTTAGTTATGGATTTGATATACTGCCTTTCCTGATGACAGCAAAGTGGTTCATACTTTTAAAGAAAAGAAAAGGGCAGAACAAAGAAAAACAACATGAGAAGAGAAGATAGACAAGACAAGGGGAAAAAAGGAAGAAGAAAGGGAGGGGAAAGAAAGAAAATATTACAACACTAGGAAAAAAGGCCCATTTCTGACACAAATGAAACGGGCGCTAGCAAGGTTTTCCTCGGAGTGTGTATGTTTGAGAGAGAGTGAATGTGTGAGTGTATGTGTGTGACAGAGAGTGAGACTGGGTGTGAGTGTGTCTGTGAGAGAGAGAGAGTGTGCGTGTGAGAATGAGTGTGTGCCAGGGGCCCCCCCCCCTCCCTCACAGTAAAATGGCCGATTTTCTACTTTCGGAATTAATGGCCGTGTACTAATGTCTCTGGTGTTGCCATGGGTATGGTGAACCTCTTCATCTTGGATTCTGAAGAGAAATTTGTTTATCAATGTGTTTTTCAGACTAACATCAAAATTTGGATACGCTTTATAGGCGACATATTTTTATTGTGGCAGGCTGATGCTGTACAGTATCTGAACTCTTGCCATCCAAAGATTAAGTTTACTAAGCAGAGCAATGAGAGCATTATCAACTACTTGGATGTGTATAAGGAACATTCCTCTTTTAAGACCACGATTTACCAGAAGGAGACAGATGTGAACATGCTCCTGGATTACTCGAGTTGTCTTCCAGGAGCCCTACCTGTCAGGTTCTCAAGGATAAGTCTGGAATCGTGAGCCCTTGGGCTGCTGACGAGGAGCGGCAGCAACAGGCAAAAACCCACCAACTAGGGCTGAACAGGATACAGGATTCTCAAGCAGGATACAGGAACTAGCGTGACTAGAACAATACTTCACCTGCACTTGACCACCGTTCCCTAGGGGTTGAGCCCCTAGGTACAGGCAGCCGGCAGGACTTACTGGACGGAGTGGATCAAGGCAAACTTGACTAGACAGGGTACAGGATACGGGGTCTCAAACAGGCAGGAAACAAACACAAGCTTGGCTAGAACATGGTGCAAGGTACAGGGTCTCAAACAGGCAGGAAACAAACTCAAGGTTCACAACCAGAAGGGAAAGGAAGTCAAAAGCGGACAGGGAGGGAGCAATCAGGACTGGATTCAAGACAGGATTCAAACAGGCAAAGAATACAGACTAGGGACACTAGCTAAGAAACAAGGCTAAACAAGACAAGGCAGAAGTGCACTAAGCACAAACACCAACCTGGACCTTTGGCACTGCAAAGGCAAAGCAGAAAGTTTCCAGGTGGCTAATAAGCCCATCAGCAGCTGAGGCTCAGCTGCAGCAATCTCAAGGCAGCTAAGGTGAGGCTAGCTGCCAAACTTCCAAGCAAGACTGGAGGGCTACAATATCTGGACCGGACCAGAGAGTCTGGAAAGTCTATGGCAGCCACCGGTTCTGGCCACCAGAGGGTGAAAGGAGCACAAACCAAGAAAAAGTCACAATCGTGTCACTTCCTTTCTCTCAGATTTTGCGTTATCGATGGCTGTGCTCCGAAGAAAAGGATTTTCGCTGTCAAGCAAAAGATTTGGCTAAACAACTTTTATCTCAAGGGTACCCTAAGAGGGCGATTGCAGGCGCTTATCGTCGTGCCAAGTACAACCACCGGGATCTGCTGCTTCGTCCTCATGAGAGATTAGAACAAGATGAGAATGATATCATTACTTGTGTTTTGAGATATGCGACAAAAGCCAACAAGGTTTCCAGGATTATTAGGGATCATTGGGATATTTTGAGAACTCTCCCTATTTTTGCTGATGTAAGATTTAAATTTGCCTACAGTTGCTACAAGAATTTGAAGGCGTCCGGAGGTACAGGTGTTCAATGGACATAAGAGATGTCATGACTGCACTATCCTGCTTATAATCGAAATAGAAAAATGCCTATATTGTGACCCAAATCGGGAGATAGACGTTTATCTCACAAAAACGAATAAAGCGGTATAATCGAAAGCCGAATTTGGACGTTTTCAACTGCACTCCGTCGCGGATGCGGACAAAGTTGATGGGGGCGTGTCGAAGGCATGGTGAAGGCGGAACAGGGGCGTGGTTATCGGCCGATCAGAGATGGGCGCCTTTCGCCTGATAATGGAAAACAAATATGCGTTTGTAGCGAGAATTTAGGGCACTTTTCCTGGACCCTGTTTTTCCACGAATAAGGCCCCAAAAAGTGCCCTAAATGACCAGATAACCACTGGAGGGAATCGGGGATGACCTCCCCTGACTCCCCCAGTGGTCACAAACCCCCTCCCACCACAAAATATGCCGTTTCACAACTTTTTATTTTCACCCTCAAATGTCATACCCACCTCCCTGGCAGCAGTATGCAGGTCACTGGAGCAGTTATTAGGGGGTGCAGTGGACTTCAGGCAGGTGGACCCAGGCCCACCCCCCCCCCCACCTGTTACACTTGTGCTGGTAAATGGGAGCCCTCCAAACCGCCCCCCAAACCCACTGTACCCACATGTAGGTGCCCCCCTTCACCCCTTAGGGCTATAGTAATGGTGTAGACTTGTGGGCAGTGGGTTTTGAGGGGGAATTTGGGGGGCTCAACACCCAAGGGAAGGGTGCTATGCACCTGGGAACTGTTTTACCTTTTTTTTTTTTTTTTGTAAAAGTGCCCCCTAGGGTGTTCGGTTGGTGTCCTGGCATGTGAGGGGGACCAGTGCACTACGAATCCTGGCCCCTCCCACGAATAAATGTCTTGGAGTTATTCGTTTTTGAGCTGGGGGCTTTCGGTTTCCATTATCGCTGAAAAACAAAAACGCCCAGCTCAAAAAAAGATAAATGTCCATGTTTTTCGAAAATACGGTTTGGTCCGCCCCTTCACAGACCCGTTCTCGGAGATAAACGCCCATGGATATAGACGTTTCCGTTCGATTATGCCCCTTCACGTGTCCTATGATGCTAGAAATAGATACATATACACACCCTCGTATGGCACGTGCATACCACCTGAAAGTGAACACCACATGCAAGTCAGATCACGTTGTTTATTGCATTGTGTGTCCTTGTAACAAGTTGTATGTGGGCCAGACTACGCGCCCATTATATACTCGTGTGATAGAGCATAAGAGTGCCATCAGGACTAAGAAATTCACCTCACCTCTGGTGACTCACTGTAATACTATGTAGCACTCATTTACCTTGTTAAAGTGCTTTGTGCTACAACACATACTAACATCAACTAATCAGACTGGTAGTGTTAGAAGACACCTTCTGCTCCAGAAGGAGCAACACTGGATTTTTCAAACTCTTTGATCCCTGAGGGCCTGAATGCGAAAGTTGAGTGGTGCCATTTCTTTTGAAAGAACCAATATCCTTTATATATAACGTGTTGAAGATTGAGGACAGTGTGTGTCTCTTTCAGATACTCCTGTGATTGGCTGCCGTGTCTACAGAGCGCCTGACGTAAATGTTTATATAGAGGGGCCATTTTGTCGGGTCTCCGTCTTCCTCCTCTGCTAAGATACGTGCAGAGGTATTTATTTATTTATTACATTTGTATCCTATTTATTTGTATCTCACATTTTCCCACCCATTTGCAGGTTCAATGTGGCTTACATAGTACCGTCAGGCGATAAGACCGGTAGAGAGAATTAAAAAAAAATACCAGGTGATGTTGTGGTCGTATAAAAAGTACATTTGAAACAGACACAATGGGGGTTGAAGAGAGGGAAGGCAAATAATGTCCAATACGATCATTGGGTTTGCTGTGTTGCAGAGTGTAGACATCTATGTTGGGTCAGTAGGATATGCCCTTTTGAACAGGTAAGTTTTTAGTGATTTCCTGAAGTTTAGGTGGTCGTAGATTGTTTTCACTGCTTTTGGTAGTGCTTTCCATAGTTGTGTGCTTATATAGGAGAAGCTGGTTGCATAGGTTGCTTTATATTTCAGTCCTTTGCAGTTTGGGTAGTGGAGGTTTAGGTATGTTCGAGATGATCCGGTTCTGTTTCTGTTTGGTAGATCTAAGAGGTCTGTCATGTAACCTGGAACTACGCCGTAGATAATTTTGTGGATCAGGGTGCAGATTTTGAAGGTAATGTGTTCTTTAATTAGGAGCAGGACGTCAGACTTACAGAACAAAGCCTTGCTGAGCTGATCTTCGTTCTGTGAGTCTGACATCCTGCACGTACAACGTGCAGGACGTCAGAAACAGAAGGTGGAAGCCTTTTGCATGAAGAAGACGACCTCGGCTGGTGGGGGTTGGGGTCCCCCGCCAGCAAAGGTAAGCAACGGCGGGTTGGCAGCGGGAGGGTCGTCGGCACAGGGGAGGGGGTCCTGTAAGTCAAAGGGGAGGGGTCCTGGAACTCAAAGGGGAGGGGGGAGGAGGAGGGAGGAGGAAGGGGAGGAGGGAAGTCCTGGAACTCTGAGCACAGGGAGGGAGGCAGGTAGGGGGGCATGGAACTCGGAGGGGGAGGGAAGGGGGTGCCGTGCAACTCGACGGGGAGGAATGCCTGACGACACACAGAGGGACGGAGAGGGAGGTAGGGAGGGGGCCATGGAACCTTGCTAGCACCCCTTTCATTGCTAACAGAAACGGGCCTTTTTCTCTAGTATATAATAAAACACTAATGAAAGCTAGTTGATTAAGAAATTACCAGCCAATCTCCAGAAGATTTATTTATTTTATTTGTTGCATTTGTATCCCACATTTTCCCACCTCTTTGCAGGCTCAATGTGGCTTACAATACATCATGAATAGTGGAAATCAGAAGAGAGTAGACATTTGGTATTACCGAAGGATTTTGGGTTACATGATAATGATAAACAAGAAAGTAACATAACAGGAAAACGTTATAAACATGATAGTAATATAGCAAGAGAACATAATAAAACAGTTTTGGTTACATGTGGGAGAGTTCATGTGTTGATCTTTGTGGTATGTCCTGTCAAAGAGATGGCGACGTGCTCTCACTTTCCTCAGAAAAGTTGGAAAAAAAATGATGAATGGAGTTAGAGTCACTTATATCAATAGAAGGGTCACAGTTAAACGAAAAACTGGCACCAAACTTTATAAAAGAAAATTAAAAACTTGTAATCTCAAAAGACTACTGACTAGCAGATATATTATTTGCAAAATAAATAAAAATAGAAAGTGCAAAAATATATATCAGTTGAATGTTCAAAAGTGTGATAAAACATAAATGAAGTAAAAACAAAACCCATAAAAACAAAATCACTGCGGTTGACGTCAGATGGATGTCACTAAAACTAGTGTAGATAATAGCGCATATCTTAGAAAGTATTTAAAAATAGATAAAAAGATAAAACAGCCAATGCTAAAGCTCAATAAGAGGTCTACTGCCACTGACAGAGACATGACAAAACACTAATATATAAAAAATAAGTGTCTATAGAAGCAGATATATATCAACATACTTATTGTGCACAGTAATGGACAATAAACAAAAAAATCTGCCACTGATGCCAAATAACATATACTATATTTCTGAAAAAATCAACTATGCATAAAAAATGAGAAGAAAAAATAAAAAATGAAAACATAAATGGATTCCAAGAATAAAGTCAAAATAAAAGAGCTCAAAATGTCACAAAAAAGGCAGTGTCCCATTCATACTACACATAAATCAAAGAAAGAAAGGCAAATCTGTCTCCATATTCAAGTTTGTAGTTCAAAGATTAGTTAAGTACATAAGTACTGTACGTAAGTATTGCTATACTGGAACAGACTGAAGGTCCATCAAGCAGAGCATCCTGTTTCCAACAGTGGCCAATCCAGGTCACAAGTACCTGGCAAGATCCTAAAATAGTACAATACATTTTATGCTGCTTATTCTGTAAATATTTTAATAATGGTCTATGGGCTTTTCCTTTAGGAAGC
Organism: Microcaecilia unicolor; assembly: GCF_901765095.1. Lineage (NCBI taxonomy): Eukaryota > Metazoa > Chordata > Amphibia > Gymnophiona > Siphonopidae > Microcaecilia > Microcaecilia unicolor. The sequence goes on from NW_021963872.1 coordinate 40,760, forward strand.
CATCTAAACCTTTTTTAAACCCCACTAAGCTAACTGCTTTTACTTAAGTCTCTGGCAACAAATTCCAGAGTTTAATTACATGTTGATTGAAGAAATATTTTCTACGATTTGTTTTAAATTTACTACTTTGCAGTTTCATCGCATTCCCCCTAGTCCTAGTATTTTTGGAAAGAATAAACAAGAGATTTACATCTACCCGTTTCATTCCACTCATTATTTTATAGACCTCTATCATATCTCTCCTCAGCCATTTTTTCTCCAAGCTGAAGAGCTCTAGCCACTTTAGCCTTTCCTTATAGGGAAGTTGTCCAGGTTAGAGCGCTTTTTCCTATTTCCCTGTCAATCAGGGTGTGACACACAGCGTACGTCAGTCCACACTCCTCCCTCCTTTCCTTTTTCATTTTCAAATACAGATCAGCACATATGTTACACTCATCGCTGCCATTCCAGCGCTTTATTTTTGTACTTTTTAGTCTAGCAATTATCGGCGTCGGATTGATTTAGCATATCCCATCCCACTCACTGGATGCTACTTGGTTCCTCCATTCATTCACTTTGATTGCATTTTTACTCCATTTGCCTTCCCCTTTCTTTGCACTGCATGCTTGCCCCCCTTTAAATTTGGAGTTTCTTCTGTCAAATAGATTCTATGAGTTTTAACACATAGCTTTTCCTCTGTTTTTTCACAGTGGCTTATGGGTGCACCACATAGCACTCTCACTAGAGCTCAGCTGTTTTACACTCCGCAGTGCTTCCTTCATCTTTCGCTTTTTCAGTGTTTTCCTCCTTTTGGGCACTTCATAGTCACTATTGATTTATCCTTATGTTAGTCCTCTCAATTTAATTACCCCTGTTTTCTACCGTTCTTCTTCTTAGACTTCATCTTGATTGTGTGAACGATTGTTTCTCACACATCACCTGGAAATTGTCAGTCTTTTAAAAGGTATGTTCAAATATTAACCTTTCCTTTCAACTTTGTGATATTTGATTTTACTTTTTCCCACATCACACTTTGTTTTACGATTTTATTTTTGTTACATTTGTACCCTGCGCTTTCCCACTCGTGGCAGGCTCAAGGCAGCTTACATGGGGCAATGGAGGGTTAAGTGACTTGCCCAGAGTCACGAGGAGCTGTGTGTGCCTAGGAGAGAGGCTGATTCAAGATGGCATCGAGTTAAGCTGTGACTGCCAAACTCGGAGAAAGAATTTCCTGCTTAACTCTTTTTTTTTTCTGCTTTAATTATGCCTAAGAGAAAAGGAAAAGTGAGAGGAGGTTTCTCCTCACCCTCGACGGACCCCAATCGAAGGCAACCTCCGATGACAGCTTTCACAGTACCTGTTACACCGCTGGGCGTTCCGCTGCCCGAAGCTGAGAGGAGCACGGGCTTGGAGAGTGAAGTTTCACTTAGCCCCCGAAGTCCTCGTCAGGGTTCCAAAACCTCCATAGATACTGTATCTAATTTAGGACTTTGAATTATGAAGATGTAACAATAAAATAGCTCAACGCTTTCCTTTCTAATATAAGTTTCTTAAAAGTATCTTAATCCTCTATATAAGATTTATGTTAATCAGCCTCTCTATTTGAGGACTATATATAAAGGAACTGATTTTGTTGTCATATGGATTAAGCATAATGACCATGTATATTGCTTTGGAATTCCCTTTTTTTTATTTTCTTGACAAAGTTTATCTTTGGAATGTAATTGAAAAATTGAATAAATAAAGAATTAAAAAAAAAAAGGAGCTGTGTGTGCCTGAAGTGGGAATCAAACTCAGTTCCTCAATTCCCCCAGGACCAAAGTCCACCACCCTAACCACTAGGCCACTCCTCCACTCCACGTTTATATTCATCCTTCCAGTTTATACTATTTCATATTACATTACACATTCATTCCTTTAAACACTACTTGGCACTTTATCTTTCCTCTTCAGTAGAACCAAATCCAGCATGTATAGATACATAATTGTTCTAATCTTCCACAAAGTATACCTTTAGTATTGCCCTCCAGCACCTATAATTGTATATATGAACCACTATATTTCCGAAAGAGAAGGGCGCCCATCTTTCGACACATCGGGAGATGGGCGTCCTTCTCCCAGGGACGCCAAAATCGGCATAATCGAAAGCCGATTTTGGGTGTCCTCAACTGCTTTCTGTTGCGGGGACGACCAAAATTCCCGGTGGCGTGTCAGAAGCAGTGGCGTTCCTAGGGTAGCTGACACCCGGGGCGGGTCGCCGATGCGTCCACCCGGGTGCAGTGCGAACCCCCAGCGAAAGGACACCCCCCCCTGGGTGCAGCGCGACCCCTCCGGTGAAAGGACACCCCCCCTGGGTGCAGCGCGACCCCTCCGGTGAAAGGACACCCCCCCTGGGTGCAGCGCAACCCCCCCTGGTGAAAGGACACCCCCGGGTGCGTTTTTACCTGCTGGGGGGGGGGTGCCGCGCGCCTGTTGGCTTCGTTCGTTCCATGCTCCCTCTGCCCCGTAACAGGAAGTAACCTGTTCCGGGGCAGAGAGAGCACAGAACGAGCGAAGCCGGCAGGCGCGCAGCACCCCTCTAGCAGCGTGCACCCGGGGGCGGACCTCCCCCCTTGGTACGCCACTAGTCGGAAGCATAGCGATTGCGGGACTGGGGTGTGCTTAACACATGGGCGTCCTCGGCCGATAATAGAAAAAAGAAGGGCGTCCCTGACGAGCACTTGGCTGACTTTACATGATCCATTTTTTCTTGTGACCAAGCCTCAAATGTCATACCCAGCTCCCTGACAGCAGTATGCAGATCCCTGGAGCAGTTTTAGTGAGTACTGCAGTGCACTTCAGGCAGGCGTACCCCTCCTACCTGTATCAAAGCTGATGTCCGGCTTTATATCTATTTTGAGAGACATCCTAGATGGCTAAAACTTACCTCAGCGCATATTCCCTAAAGAGAATTTCCCCGAGTAAGACATCTTTGTTTAATGATTCATTTCGCTCCTCTAAATGCATTCTGTTTATGTCCTAAATTGTCTTTCCTTTCCTAATTATGGTTGCAATCAAGTTGAGGAGGGGAAATGTACTAGATCACATACTGAGGTGGAAAAGCTGCATCTCCTAGACGTGGTAGTGAGCAAAGTTGAAAAACCTAAGATTATCCTTCCAAACTGATTTCATTTTACAGCTGATCAGCGTGAGCGTAGGTGAACGATCTTTCTTTCGATTTTAAAAAGAAGTGCACCCACCTGTTCCACACACACTTTCATTAGTCCAGTGATAAGGATATTTTTTCTTTAGCCAATTTCACGGGACTTCAATTCGATTATTACGTTTGAAACCTACTACTACTTATCATTTCTATAGCGCTACCGGATGTAGGCAGCACTTCACACTTGAACATGGAGAGACAGTCCCTGTGATAGAGCTTACAATCTAATTATGACAGACAGACCGGACAAGTAAGGGATAAGGGTTAGGAAACCGATGCTTATTCTTAATTTGGTCCCAGGGGAATCCTGGCAGTCTTGATAACATGAGGATAAGTTTCGGGTCCCCTTTTTGTAGCAGGACTGATAAGATTTTAAATCCCTAGAAAAACGTGATAGAAAGGAAAGGCCCATCTCACATGCCCCACAAAGGCTTCATCAGACTCGGTGTGTGGTTTCTTTTCTTTAGAAGGCAGTGAGGTAAGTTCATTAGTTTGCAGTCTTAATGTTTTCTTTGGTACCTCAAAGAAGCCTGTAACAATTCCAGTGAGACTCTGCAGATCTCACTAACAGCTGTAGCCAGCCTTCTGCGAGCGTCGGGTCCTCTCCTCCAGACGCGTCCCACCTCTGCGGAAGTCAGGAAGTTGCAGAAGGCGGGACGCGCCTGAGGAGAGTCTCCGACGCTGGCAGAAGGCAAAGGCTGGCTATGTGAATCGCCGGTGTCGGAGGAGGGAGAACACCTCGGGTCTTTAAAAATGAGCGACCCCGCGGGTCTCCCAGTCCTCTCTGGCCCAGGCGCTGACTGAGGCTCTCTGCCTGCTCTGACTGCCCTCTGACTCACTGTGACTGCCGTGCTGTGCCCTAAGCTGCCTTCCGCCCCTGCCCTTGCCCCTGGCCTTTCCTGCACTCACTGCAGTGGCTAGTGGCTGCTGCACTCGGGGTCCTCCTCTCCAGGCTCCACTCCTGCCGTCCACGGGCCAGGCCACCAGCAGAAGAGAAGAAGAAATCTTTCTGTCTCTCAATCCATCGTCTTTATCCAGGTAATGGCCCAGCCCCCGTGGCATGGATCTTTTATTTATTTATCTCGGCTGCTGCTGTTGCAGTCACAGTGCTGCTAGTCTACAAATTTGATGAGGAGCACTAGACCAGCAAGCTGCAGTCGGGGTGGGTGGGGGGTGTTGAGGGATCATAATATAATAATAATGTTAATGTAAAAGATCAGGACAGGGGGGGATGTTGAGGGGTCATAATGTAAAAGGTCGGGGGGGGACAAGAACACTACTGGATGGGAGAGAAAGTGGGCATGATAATGATGGATGGAGCATGGAGGGAACAGACAGAGGGGCGGACGGCGCTGGAAATGAGAAGAAAGGGCAGACCAGACACTGAATGGAAGAAGAGGCAAAGAAAGGAGGCAGATGCTCTGATGCTGGATGAAAAGGGGCAGAGAGAGGGGGCAGACTCTAGATGGAAAGGCAGCCAATGGATGAAAAGGGACCGGAGCAGACACTGGATGGAAAGGGGCAAAGAAAGGAGGCAGATGCTGGATGGAAAGGGGCAGAGAGAGGCGGGGGTATACACGAAACGGAAGGAAGGAAGGAAGGGAGAGAACGGGCAGACACATATGCAGCTGGATGGAAAGGGGCAGAGAGAGGGGGCAGACTCTATGGAAAGGCAGCCAATGGATGAAAAGCTATATTTATTAGCCCAATAAAAATGTATTATTTTATTTTTGTTTTATTTCTATTTTATTTCTATATTGTTAATTTGTAATGTGGTGATTGTTGGTAGTTTTTTCAAATTTACATCTGCTATCTATATTTTGCACAGTACTAGGGGACATGCATACATCATCACTATCACTGTTTCTGCTTCCGTGGTGTTGCATTGTATGCAGAGTCTAGTTTCTAGGGGCTTTAGTTTAAATTTTCTCAACATATTTCTGTTTTTAGTTTGTACTTATTCTATACTAAGTTAGAGTGTGTCTATGAAAAAGAAATGTTTTTCTGTTGGCATTGACTATGCAGGATCTGTGATCTGTACTATTCCTAGGTACATCCTTGTGTGACACCTCACAGTTCTAAGTGGTTAATCAAAAGAAGCTAGAATATATATCTAGGAATTAGATAAAATACAGATTAAAAAGGGGAAATGTACAAGTCAATTCACTAACACATAGCTTCGAAAAAGTAAAGTTTTATAAAGAATTTCTAAAATCCCTCTCCTTCTCTGCACATATTCAGCAGACTGCTAAAACCTGTCATTTCTTTCTCTACAATATCAGCAAAATTTGCCCTTTCCTTTCTGAGCACACTACCAGAACCCTCATCCACACTCTTATCACCTCTCGCTTAGACTATTGCAACTTGCTTCTTACAGGTCTCCCACTTAGCCATCTCTCTCCTCTTCAATCTGTTCAAAATTCTGCTGCACGCCTAATATTCCGCTAGTGTCGTTATGCTCATATTAGCTCTCTCCTCAAGTCACTTCACTGGCTTCCTATCCGTTTCCGCATACAGTTCAAACTCCTCTTATTGACCAATAAGTGCATTCAGTCTGCAGCTCCTCAGTACCTCTCCACTCTCATCTCTCCCTACATTCCTCCCCGGGAACTCTGTTCACTGGGTAAATTTCTCTTATCTGCACCCTTCTCCTCCACTGCTAACTCCAGACTCCGTTCCTTTTATCTTGCTGCACCATATGCCTGGAATAGACTTCCTGAGCTGGTACATCAAGCTCCATCTCTGGCCGTCTTCAAATAAAAGCCCACCATTTTGATGCTGCTTTTAACTCCTAGTCCTAACCCTTATTCACTTTGTTCAGAACCCTTATTTTATCATCCTCACTTTAACATTTCCTTATCTCTTGTTTGTCCAGTTTGTCTGTCCTAATTAAATTGTAAGCTCTGTCGAGCAGGGACTGTCTCTTCATGTTCAAGTGTACAGCGCTGCGTACATCTAGTAGCGCTTTAGAAATGATAAGTAGTAGTAATTATAAGAAAGCAAAAGATGGTTAGAAATATCCATTCCACCAACTGGGTCATATTTATTCTGAATTTCTTAAAGACATTTGAGGTGGGATACCAACATGAAACGACATCGACTCAGTGGAGCACAACAAAGAAAAATTAAAAAAGCAAAAGAGGAGGCGATTGAAGCAATGTCTGGATCTATGTTGAAATATGTAATGCCTTCAACATCGCATATAGGTAATGAAAATTTGGAAGAAGGTGGTGCATCCAAAGCACCTATACTAGAAACAACACAAGATGATTCAGATAACACAGGGCTGAAAGATGACAATGAATCATCATCATCTATAAGCACTGATAATGAGGAAGAGAAAGGAATTGATAGCAATGAAGAAGAAAGAGACACTAGTAGTAGAGACCAACAAGAGTTTGAAGAAATGGCACTTTATTCTGATAACGCTTCTTGGGCTTCTTTCCTATTTCCGGGAAGACTGCTGCTGAACTCACAGAACAGATCTTGAAACAACTGGATAGTGATGGACTGGACAAAAACCTCTATCGTGGTCAAGGATATGACAACGCTGCAACTATGGCTTGTATTCACGGTGGTGTTCAGGCAAGAATCAAAGAAATTAATCCCAAGTCTTTATTTGTGCCTTGTGCAAATCATTCTCTGAACCTTTGCGGAGTTCACTCTTTTGAAAGTGTTTCTTCATGTGTGACATTTTTTGGAACTTTGGAAAAAAGTTACTCATTCTTTTCAGTCTCAACTCATCGATGGGAAGTGCTGCAGAATGTAGGTGTAACAGTAAAAAGACTTTCCCAGACAAGATGGAGTGCTCATTATGAAGCTGTGCATGCTGTAAAGACACATTTTGACAAGTTAATCTCTACCTTTGAAGTACTGTGTGATCCAAAAGAAAATGTGGATACAAGAGGATCAGCTCTGACTTTGCTCTCTGCTGTGTGCGATTTTTCTTTTCTGAGTTATCTTTTTCTCTGGTGTGAGGTTTTAGATGAGGTAAATCAAACACAAAAATATTTGCAAACAGCCAGAATCAGCCTTGAACAATGTACAGTGAAAATGCAAGCTTTAAAACTGTACAAGGAACTTCAAGGAACTTCAAGGAAGATCAGCGCATAGAAATTGTGGAGAAGGCCATTAACTATGCAACAACAAAATGTAAAGAAATGGACATTGCCATAGAAAAACGAATCAAATTTCGAAGAAGAATGCCTGGAGAAACAACAAAAGATGCTGGTCTTACATTGCCAGAATAAATCAAAAGGCTATGTTTGAATGCCTTGATCGTTTTCACCAAGAATTGAAGACTCGTTCTAAAGCAATGGATCAAATAATGTCAGTGTTTGCTATCATTCAGCCATTCTCTCTGATTTTTGCAGAAGAAGAAAAACTTCGTAAGCTTTTACCAAGTATAGTTGAAATTTATGATGATTTTTCTGGTGAAGAAATGTTAGTGGAAAATTTTCGACTGCGGAGACATTTAAAAGCTGCTGAAATCAATCTGGAAGAAACAAAGACATGGACAGTATTGCAATTTCTGGAATTTATTGTGAAATGGGATTTTTACGAATCTGTGCCAAACTTATCTTTATGTTTAAAACTTTTCCTAACTATTTGTATATCTGTTGCTTCATGTGAAAGAAACTTTTCAAAATTAAAATTAATAAAAAGTGTTCTTCGATCAACTATGAATGAAGATAGATTGACAAATCTGGCTATACTGTCCATTGAACATGAATATGCAAAGGAGATCAATTTTGATGACGTAATTGACAAATTTGCAGAAGTTAAGGTTCGAAAACAGAAACTATAATGTTGTTCTTCTTCGTTACTGCAACACACCAATTTGTAGGTTTTCCACATTTTTTTCAAAAAAATACATTAATGTAATTAAAAAGCATTAATCCTTTCCTTTTTCCCTTTTTTGTATTGTAATATTTATTTTATGTTTGTTTTTACTGGCATGATGATTACGTCTTCAATTTTCAATAAAAGAAAATGTTCATGTTCACTGTCTGTTTCTTTTCTGACCATTTATCTCATTTCATGATTATTGCTAAAAATAATTTTTTCATGAGGGGGGGTGTTAAAAAAAGGTCGGCCCCGGGTGTCAAGTATGCTAGCTACGCCACTGCTCCCCAAGCCTCTTATACGGGGTGCCTATGAGCCTGCCTGTCTGACATTGCTGCCTGGATGTCTCAGCGCCATCTGAAACTAAACATGACCAAGACTGAACTTCTTATCTTTCCCCCTAAACCAACCTCTCCTCTTCCCCCATTCTCTATTTCTGTGGATAACACTCTCATCCTTCCTGTCTCATCAGCTCATAACCTTGGGGTCCTATTCAACTCTTCCCTCTCCTTCTCTGCACATATTCAGCAGACTGCTAAAACCTTTCGTTTCTTTCTCTATAAATCACCAAAATTCTCCCTTTCCTTTCTGAGCACACTACCAGAACCCTCATCTACACTCTTATCATCTCTCGCTTAGACTATTGCAACTTGCTTCTCACAGGTCTCCCACTTAGCCATCTCTCTACTCTTCAATCTGTTCAAAATTCTGCTGCACAACTAATATTCCACCAGTGTCATTATGCTCATATTAGCCCTCTCCTCAAGTCACTTCACTGGCTTCCTATCCGTTTCCGCATACAGTTCAAACTCCTCTTATTGACTTATAAGTGCATTCACTCTGCAGCTCCTCAGTACCTCTCCACTCTCATCTCTCCCTACATTCCTCCCCGGGAACTCCATTCACTGGGTAAATCTCTCTTATCTGCACTCTTCTCTTCCACCGCTAACTCCAGACTCCGTTCCTTTTATCTTGCCGCACCATATGCCTGGAATAAACTTCCTGAGCCGGTATGTCAAGCTCCATCTCTGGCCGTCTTCAAATCTAAGCTAAAAGCCCACCTTTTTGATGCTGCTTTTAACTCCTAACCCTTATTCACTTGTTCAGAACCCTTAATTTATCATCCTCACTTTAATATTCCCTTAACTCTTGTTTGTCCTGTTTGTCCTAATTAGATTGTAAGCTCTGTCGAGCAGGACTGTCTCGTCATGTTCAAGTGTACAGCACTGCATACATCTAGTAGCGCTTTT
>NW_021963873.1:0-50163 GCF_901765095.1 Microcaecilia unicolor
ATCCTCCACCCAGATTCCTCTCTTCCATCCCTAATCTCCCCCACTAGAATCCCACAGACCCGAACTAATTTACAACGTTTTATAGTACCCTACCCTTTCCGGAGCCCCTTTCCGCACTACCCCTACCCTCTCCCCTCTCCTCCACCCCACCCAAACCCTCTCCCACCACCCCAGCACACTACTCGCCCACCCTGGAGGAGCCTGACCCACCGTCTCCCTAGATTAAAGTGCACAAACAAAGAACTAAAAAACAAAACCGGATTGATCATCCCTACCCCCCCCCCCCCCCCTCCTTCCTAGATAGATATGTGGTGTTTCGTTTGACTGGATTCAACCGATTGCCCCACAGCAGCTGGAAGAAAATGCTATACAACGAGGCATAGCACTTTTCAGGTACCAAACAAATGTAGCTGATGAACAAAAGGGGCACCAAATGGTGTCTTGATGAGTTTCACCCGATCTTCCATGGACATTTCCACCTCTTCCACCTGTCCACCCGCCCCTTTGCTTCCTGAAGACAACGGTCCCAGTTGAATTTAGCATAATCTCCTAACTCAAAGTAAATCCCCAAAACCCTCATTCTATCCACCACCCCCGGGAAACCCCCTCCTAATTCAAACTGCTCCCCTACTGGCCCTAACCACAAACTGTTGCATTTGTGGATATTCACCCGTGACCCTGTATCCCCTGCGAAATCGTGGATGAACTCCAAAAGTTTATCCCCTTCTGCTTTGTTTGCCACCCACACGTAATATCTCTGCGTATGCCACCACTACTACTACTACTACTTAGCATTTCTATAGCGCTGCCAGGGTTACGCAGCGCTGTACAAGTTTAAACACGGGGAGGGACAGTCCCTGCTCAAGAGAGCTTACAATCTAACGGTAATAGACTACGCAGTCAGTGTAGGTAACAGGAATGGGGAAGGTGGTTAGGCGCCAAAAGCAAGGGAGAAGAGATGGGCCTTGAGTAAGGACTTGAAGATGGGCAGGAGGGCGCATGGCGTATGGGCTCAGGAAGTCTGTTCCAGGCATAAGGTGCTGCGAGGCAGAAGGGGCGGAGTCTGGAGTTAGCGGTGGTGGAGAAGGGTACAGATAGGAGTGATTTGTCCTGAGAGCGGAGGTTAGGGTGGGAACATACGGGAGAGGAGGGTAGAGAGGTAATGGGGGCAGCAGATTGAGTGCACTTGAAGGTCAATAGAAGAAGCCTGAACTGTATACGGTAGTGGATTGGGAGCCAGTGAAGCGACTTAAGGAGGGGGTGATATGAGAGTATCGGTTCACGCGGTAGATAAGACGTGCGGCGGAATTTTGGACAGATTGAAGGGGGATAGGTGGCTAAGCGGGAGGCCAGCGAGGAAGGTTGCAATAGTCAAGACGAGAGTAACGAGTGAGTGGACGAGGGTGGGGTGGTCTGTTCAGAGAGGAAGGGGCGAATTTTGCTAATATTATAGAGGAAGAAGCGACAGGTCTTAGCTGTCTGTTGGATATGGGCAGAGAAGGAGAGGGCGGAATCGAAGATGACTCCGAGATTGCGTGCTGAAGAGACGGGGAGGATGAGGGTGTTGTCAACAGAGACGGAAAGTGGGGAAGAGGAGAAGAGGGTTTGGGTGGAAAGATAAGGAGCTCAGTCTTTGCCATGTTCAGTTTCAGATGCTGGTTGGACATCCAGGCAGCGATGTCGGAAAGGCAGGCTGAAACTTTGGCCTGGGTTTCAACTGTGATGTCGGGAGTGGAGAGGTAAAGCTGGGTGTCACCGGCATAGAGGGTACTGGAAACCATGACATGAGATCAACGAGCCAAGGGAAGAGGTGTATATCGAGAAGAGAAGCGGTCCAAGGACAGATCCTTGGGAACCCCAACAGAGAGCGGGATGGGGGTGGAAGAGGAGCCATTAGAGATACTCTGAAGGTGCGTTGGGAAAGATACGAGGAGAACCAGGAGAGGACGGAGCCCTGGAACCCAAATGAGGACAGTGTGTCAGAAGTAAATTATGATTGACGGTGTCAAAGGCGGCGGATAGGTCGAGGAGGATGAGGATGGAGTAATGGCCTTTGGATTTGGCGAGGAACAGGTCATTGCAGACTTTAGAGAGTGCTGTTTCTGTCGAGTGTAGTGGGGCGAAAGCCAGATTGAAGCGGGTCGAGGACAGCCTGAGAGGAGAGGAAGTCAAAGCAACGGCTGTGGACAGCACGCTCAAGTAATTTGGAGAGGAAGGGTAGAAGAGAAATGGGGCGGTAGTTGGAGGGACAGGTGGGGTCAAGTGATGGTTTTTGAGAAGTGGTGTGACTACTGCGTGCTTGAAGGTGTCAGGGACAGTAGCAGTGGAGAGAGAGAGGTTGAGGATGTGACAGATTGAGGGATAACTGTAGGAGAGATGTTGGTAAGCAGATTGGTGGGAATGGGATCCGAGGAACAGGTGGTGCACTTGGAGGAAGAAAGAAGGCGAGCAGTTTTCTCCGAGGACAAGCAGGCTGCTTGTTCTCACGACTGGGTTGACGTCCGCGGCAGCCCCCACCAACCGGAAGAAGCTTCGCGGGACGGTCGGCACGCAGGGCACGCCCACCGCGCATGCGCGGCCGTCTTCCCGCCCGTGCGCGACCGCTCCCGCCAGTTACTTTTTTTCCGCGACTGGAGAGAGTTGTGCAATTGCCTCTCTCTCCGTTCAGCCGCCGGATTTTTCGACCGCGTTTACGCGGATCGTTGCTTGGATTCCCGTTCGGTTTCCTCTTTCTTTTCTTTCTTTGTATTGTAAAAAAAAAAAAAAAAAAAAAAAAAGATTTTCGCGCGTGTGGAGCACGCGCTCCCCTTTCCCTCGCTTCTAGCGGGGACGCCTCGTTGCGGCCTGGTGGCCGCTCGGTCGGCTAATTTTTTCGTGGTGTGATTTTAGCCACCATTGCCGACTTTGACTTCGCCGACGCGATTTTTCCGTCGATGTCCTCGAAGGTCCCGAGTGGATTTAAAAAGTGTGGTCGCTGCGGCCGGCCGATCTCGCAGACCGACACCACGCTTGGTGCCTCCAGTGCCTCGGGCCGGAGCACAATCTCAAGTCTGCGGCGCGCTGTGTCTCGGTCTCCGGAAAAGGACTCAGGTTGCGAGGCAAGTTCTGCGGGACCGTCTTTTTGGAACTTGCGCCGGCCCCTCGACGTCATCGGTATCGAAGGCCGGGTCTTCGGTACCGGTATCGATGCCCGAGACATCGGCACCGATGGCAGCGACCCCGGAGAACAGGTCCCGTCGGCCCGCCGGTCGCCGGTGAGAGTGGGGTTGAGAGGCCCGTGGGCAGTCGGCCCCGGTCACTCCCTCAGCTCGTGAGCCACGGGACCGAACCCTGTCGGACCCGGTACCTCGAGACCGAGGGGGATCGACCTCCTCCTCCTCCATGCCCTCCGGCGCCGGTGACGTGCACCGGAAAAAAGATAAGAAGCGCCGTCACCGGGAGCCCTCGGTGCACCCTGAAGAGGAGTCGACGCCGAAGCGTCATCGCAGAGAGGAGAGATCTCCGTCGGTGGTGGTACCGACGCATCGGGTTCCGGCACCTCGGTGCCGTCTCCTGGCCCCCAGCAGCTTCTGGCACCGACACCTTACCGGCCCCACCGCCTTTCCCGGCAGCGGGCTGGACGAGTGCCTCAGAGCCATCCTTCCGGGATCCTGGAAGGGCTGATGCGCCAGGCTGTGCCGGCGTCGGGGTGCTTGCGCCCCGGCGCCGATGACTGTGGCGCCGGCGAGCTCTAGCCCGGCGCCGGGGCTGTCGACACCGCCGCCGCTTGCGGTGCCGGTCTCGACCGCCACGCAGGTGGAGTCCCCGTCGACGTCGATGGAGGGAGCTCCGTCCCCGCCGGCGCGGGAGTCCACCGCTCGACGACACCGAGACCTCGGTGCCTCGACGTCGAGCCGGGCCCGGTACCGGACTCAGCTACATGAGCTAATGTCCGATACCGAGGACGAGGACTCGTGGGGGGAAGAGGAGGACCCGAGATATATTTCTCCTCAGAGGAGTCTACGGGCCTTCCCTCGGACCCCACGCCGTCACCGGAGAGGAAGCTCTCACCTCCTGAGAGTCTCTCCTTTGCCTCCTGTGTGCGGGATATGTCTATAAGCATTCCCTTTCCCGTGGTCTCTGTGGAAGAGCCGAGGGCCGAGATGCTCGAGGTCCTCGACTATCCATCACCACCTAGAGAGTCCTCCACGGTACCGCTGCACAATGTCCTGAAGGAGACGCTGCTTCGGAACTGGTGCGACCACTAACTAACCCCACCATTCCCAAGAAAGCAGAGTCCCAGTACAGGATCCACTCTGACCCAGAGCTCATGCGGCCCCAGTTGCCCCATGACTCAGCGGTCGTGGATTCTGCTCTCAAGAGGGCACGGAGTTCGAGGGATACCGCCTCGGCGCCCCCGGGGCGGGAGTCTCGCACTCTGGACTCATTTGGGGGAAGGCCTACCAATCCTCCATGCTCGTGACCCGCATCCAATCTTACCTGCTCTATATGAGCATCCACATGCGGACCAATGTGCAACAGCTGGCGGACCTGGTCGATAAGCTCCCGCCGGAGCAGTCCAGGCCATATCAGGAGGTGGTCAGGCAGCTGAAGGCGTGCAGAAAGTTCCTGTCCAGGGGGATTTTGACACCTGTGACGTGGCATCTCGTGCTGCGGCCCAAGGTATAGTGATGCGCAGGCTCTCATGGCTGCGTGCCTCTGACCTGGACAACCGCACCCAGCAGAGACTGGCTGACGTCCCTTGCCGGGGGGATATATTTTTGGTGAGAAGGTCGAGCAGATGGTTGACCAACTGCATCAGCGGGAAACCGCTCTCGACAAGCTCTCCCACCGGGCGCCTTCAGCACCCGCCCCCGCGGGCGGGCGTTTTTCCCGGGCTCGGCAGGCTGCACCCTATTCTTTTGCGAAGCGTAGGTACAACCAGCCGGCCCGAAGGCCTCGTCAGGCACAGGGACAGCCCCAGCGCGCTCGTTTCCGTCAACAGCGTGCGCCTAAGCAGCCCCCTGCGCCTCCACAGCAAAAGGGGACGGGCTTTTGACTGGATCCACGGGAACATAGCCGCCCTACAAGTGTCCGTACCGGACGACCTGCCGGTCGGAGGGAGGTTAAAATTCTTTCACCAAAGGTGGCCTCTCATAACCTCCGACCAGTGGGTTCTCCAAATAGTGCGGTGCGGATACGCCCTGAATTTGACCTCCCTGCCTCCAAATTGTCCTCCGGGAGCTCAGTCTTTCAGCTCCCATCACAAGCAGGTACTTGCAGAGGAACTCTCCGCCCTTCTCAGCGCCAATGCGGTCGAGCCCGTACCACCCGGGCAGGAAGGGCAGGGATTCTATTCCAGGTACTTCCTTGTGGAAAAGAAAACAGGGGGATGCGTCCCATCCTAGACCTGAGAGGCCTGAACAAATTCCTGGTCAAAGAAAAGTTCAGGATGCTTTCCTTGGGCACCCTTCTGCCATGATTCAGAAAAACGATTGGCTATGTTCCCTGGATTTAAAGGACGCATACACTCACATCCCGATACTGCCAGCTCACAGACAGTATCTCAGATTCCGCCTGGGCGCACGGCACTTTCAGTATTGTGTGCTGCCCTTTGGGCTCGCCTCTGCCCCACGAGTGTTTACAAAGTGCCTCGTGGTGGTAGCGGCCTACCTACGCAAGCTGGGAGTGCACTGTTCCCATATCTCGACGATTGGCTGGTCAAGAACACCTCGGAGGCAGGAGCCCTCCGGTCCATGCAGTGCACTATTCAACTTCTGGAGCTGCTGGGGTTTGTGATAAATTACCCAAAGTCACAGCTCGGCAGATGTTGAGACTTCTGGGTCATTGGCCTCCACAGTCATGTGACTCCCATGGCTCGTCTTCACATGAGATCTGCTCAATGGACCCTAGCTTCCCAGTGGTTCCAAGCCACCGGGAATCTAGAGGATGTCATCCGCCTCTCCACCAGTTGCCGCACTTCTCTGCTCTGGTGGACCATACGGACCAATTTGACCCTGGGACGTCCATTCCAAATTCCACAGCCCACGAAAGTGCTGACGACGGATGCATCTCGCGGGGTGGGGAGCCCATGTCGATGGGCTTCACACCCAGGGTCTGTGGTCCCTCCAGGAAAAGGATCTGCAGATCAACCTCCTGGAGTCCGAGCGATCTGGAACGCACTGAAGGCTTTCAGAGATCGGCTGTCCTGCCAAATTATCCAAATTCGGACAGACAATCAGGTTGCAATGTATTACGTCAACAAGCAGGGGGGCACCGGATCTCGCCCCCTGTGTCAGGAAGCCGTCGGTATGTGGCGTTGGGCGTGTCGGTTCGGCATGCTTCTCCAAGCCACGTACCTGGCAGGCGTAAACAACAGTCTGGCCGACAGACTGAGCAGAGTCATGCAACCGCACGAGTGGTCGCTCCATTCCAGAGTGGTACGCAAGATCTTCCGAGAGTGGGGCACCCCCTCGGTGGATCTTTTCGCCTCTCAGACCAACCACAAGCTGCCTCTGTTCTGTTCCAGACTTCAGACACACGGCAGGCTAGCGTCAGATGCCTTTCTCCTTCATTGGGGGACCGGCCTCCTGTATGCTTATCCTCCCATACCTTTGGTGGGGAAGACCTTACTGAAGCTCAAGCAAGACCGCGGCACCATGATTCTGATAGCGCCCTTTTGGCCCCGTCAGATCTGGTTCCCTCTTCTTCTGGAGTTGTCCTCCGAAGAACCGTGGAGATTGGAGTGTTTTCCGACTCTCATTTCGCAGAACGACGGAGCGTTGCTGCACCCCAACCTTCAATCCCTGGCTCTCACGGCCTGGATGTTGAGGGCGTAGACTTCGCTGCGTTGGGTCTGTCTGAGGGTGTCTCCCGGGTCTTGCTTGCCTCTAGGAAGGATTCCACTAAAAGAGTTACTTTTTCAAGTGGAGGAGGTTTGTCGTTTGGTGTGAGAGCAAGGCCCTAGAACCTCGTTCTTGCCCTGCACAGAACCTGCTTGAATACCTTCTGCACTTATCAGAGTCTGGCCTCAAGACCAACTCAGTAAGGAATCACCTTAGTGCGATTAGTGCTTACCATTATCGTGTGGAAGGTAAAGCCATCTCTGGAGAGCCTTTAGTCGTTCGATTCATGAGAGGTTTGCTTTTGTCAAAGCCCCCTATCAAGCCTCCTACTGTGTCATGGGATCTCAACGTCGTCCTCACCCAGCTGATGAAACCTCCTTTTGAGCCACTGAATACCTGCCATCTGAAGTACTTGACCTGGAAGGTCATTTTCTTGGTGGCAGTTACTTCAGCTCGTAGGGTCAGTGAGCTTCAAGCCCTGGTAGCTCATGCTCCATATACCAAATTTCACAACAGAGTAGTGCTCCGCACTCACCCAAAGTTCCTGCCGAAGGTGGGTCGGAGTTCCATCTTAACCAGTCAATTGTCTTGCCAACATTCTTCCCCAGGCCGCATACCCGCCCTGCTGAACGTCAGTTGCACACATTGGACTGCAAGAGAGCATTGGCCTTCTACTTGGAGCGGACACAGCCCACAGACAGTCCGCCCAATTGTTTATTTCTTTCGACCCTAACAGGCTAGGGGTCGCTGTCGGGAAACGCACCATCTCCAATTGGCTAGCAGATTGCATTTCCTTCACTTACGCCCAGGCTGGGCTGACTCTTGAGGGTCATGTCACGGCTCATAGTGTCAGAGCCATGGCAGCGTCGGTGGCCCACTTGAAGTCAGCCACTATTGAAGAGATCTGCAAGGCTGCGACGTGGTCATCTGTCCACACATTCACATCTCATTACTGCCTCCAGCAGGATACCCGACGCGACAGTCGGTTCGGGCAGTCGGTGCTGCAGAATCTGTTTGGGGGTAAATCCAACTCCACCCTCCAGGACCCGAATGTATTCTGGTCAGGCTGCACTCTCAGTTAGTTGTTCTTCGTAGGTCAATTTCTGTTGTTTCCTCGCCGTTGCGAGGTTCCATTGACCTGGGTTTTGTTTGAGTGAGCCTGAGAGCTAGGGATACCCCAGTCGTGAGAACAAGCAGCCGCTTGTCCTCGGAGAAAGGGTATGATACATACCTGTAGCAGTTGTTCTCCGAGGACAGCAGGCTGATTGTCTCATACCCTCCCTCCTCCCCTTTGGAGTTGTGTGTTTCTTCTTTTGCTAGTCATTCAACTGGCGGGAGCGGTCGCGCACGGGCGGGAAGACGGCCGCGCATGCGCGGTGGGCGTGCCCTGCGTGCCGACGTCCCGCGAAGCTTCTTCCGGTTGGTGGGGCTGCCGCGGACGTCAACCCAGTCGTGAGAACAATCAGCCTGCTGTCCTCGGAGAACAACTGCTACAGGTATGTATCATACCCTTCCTCTTCGGTGATCTCAGGGAAGGAGGAAAAGGAGCCGGGTTAGGTTGGTTGAGGGAGTGGGTTAAGAAGTCACAGGGAGGAGAAGGCTTGGAAGTGAATTCAAGGTTGATCTTCTGCACTTTATCGCGGAAGTGGTCAGCTAGTGATTGAGGAGAGTGAGGGAGGGGTGGGAGCGGAGGGTACTTTAAGTAGGGAGTTGAGAGTGGCAAAGAGGCGACGAGGGTTGGAGCCAAGAGAATTGGTTAATTGAGAATAATATTCCTGTTTGGCAAGGAATAGGGAGGATTGGAAGGAGATAGCATGAATTTGTAATGGGTGAAGTCCACCACCCGCAACTGTTCTCCCGTGCTTACCTCCACCCCCCTCAATCCTCCCACCCCACCCTGCTCCAGACGCCTAATAAAAGGGTCTATAGAAAATGCATACAGCAAAGGGCTTAAAGGGCACCCTTGCCGAACCCCTGCCGTCAGCTCAAATTCCCCCCCTTTCCACCCATTGATCAATGGAAATGCATGTGCATGAGAATATAACAACCGTAATTGTGCCACCCAATCCCTAGGAACCCGTAATACTCTAAAACCCGCCAGAGGAATCCCCATTGGACCCTGTCAAAGGCTTTTTCTTGGTCAAGCGCCACCATCAGCCACCCTGACCCCTCCTCCCGACTCCGCTCTAAACCTTCCCTCACCCATGCCGCAGCCTCCAGCACCCCTCTACCCGGCACCCACACAAGCCTGTGAGGCTGCCAACAAGTCCCCCGAGAATTGCCGCATACGCTTGAAGAGCATCTGCGCAAAGATCTTACGATCACAGTTTAGTAGCGCAATAGGCCTCCAGTTAGTTAACAGCTGCGGATCTTTGCCCTTACTTAACAAAATCAATGCAGACTCCAACAAGGATTTTGGAAGAGACCCCCTCTGATGTGCCTCTTCCCAGAGATCCAATAAAATCGGAGCCAGGCGCCTGCGAAACGTATGATAGAATTCTGCCGGCAGCCCGTCCGGCCCCGGAGATGTCCTCTTTCTCAGGGCCCCTATAGCCTCCTCAACCTCCTGCAGTGTCCAGGGCACGAAAGGGCCTGGAGATGAGACCCCCAATTCCCCACCCCCGGAGTCCCTTCCACATACTGATCCATCCCCCCCCATCCAAGTGCTGATCCGAAAAAAACCCCTGAAGTGCTCTTCCACCACCTTCAATATTCCCTCTGGAATCCTGCATCACCCCCCTAGTATCCCTAAAACCCTCCACCACCCTATGCTCTCTTCTTTCCCTACAACAAACGAAGGGATCTGGGCTAATCAATTTACCAAAGTCCCTCTCATAAACTAAAGAGGAATACCGATCGTATTGAGTCTTCTCTAACAGAGACTGTAATTCTTGGATATCCTCTTTCCTCCCTCCCTTGGAAATCAAATAATCCTTCCTTTGCTTCAAGGCCATCCCCAAACGTGTCCTTTCCCTTCCCCTCCTCCGTGCCTGTCCCATGAAAAGGAAACGCGTCCGTTTTTTCACCACCTCCCACCATTCTCCTCTGGAGGGAAAGACCCCCCGTAAGGATAACTGGTCTTCTAAAAAATTCAAATATTTCTTTTGAGCCTCCTCCTGGACCCATCTTAAATTCATCCTCCACAACCCCCTACCTATCCTATGAGCCGCCGACCCCCCTACTTCCACAAGAAGCAGTTTATGGTCGGAAAAATCCACGTCCAGCAGGCGAGGCCCCCGCTGGCATACCCCTCTACGAACCAAAAACCGATCAATTCGGCTCCTACATCCCCCTGCTAAACGTGAATCCATCCTCATCTGGGAAATGTTCTATGTGAACATCTATCAGCCCCCCCTCTTTCATGATCCCGAGCAGGCGCACCCCATCATATGTCACCTGTACCTTAGTACCCCCACTATCCTGTTTCCTAATAATTAAATTGAAATCTCCCCCCCAAATTACCTGTCGTGCAGTAAACAAGTAAGGCCTGATCTTCCCTAATAACAAACTGCGCTCCTTCCTAGTCTGCGGCCCATAAAGATTAATAATACGCAACGCCATACCCTGCCATAATACGTCTACCACTAAACACCTCCCCACCCCGAGTTCCATCACACGCTGAATTTCCACCTTATGTGTCTTAAATAAAATCCCACTCCCCCATATCGTTCCCCTGCCAGCCCCCACACCGAGGGTCCCCATCTCCAATCCCTGCGCGCCCTTCTCAGCTGCTCCAGGTTCTGCAAACGCGTTTCCTGAAGCAGAAAACAATCGGCCTTAACCTGAGAAAAGCACTCATAGGCCAAACACTGAGCTCTCTGGGAAGCCACACTCGCCACATTTAGGGTGGCGAACGTCAGAAGAAGCCCTGCCATACCCCCCATTAGGACTCATGCAACTCCTCACTCTCCTCCTTCCTTTGCATACTATCTACTCTCTGTGGCAACCTGCTACCCAGAATGTAATCCTCCTCTCCATTATCCCCTATCTCTGCCGCCCAGTCCCGTATCCCTGTATCCTGATCCCAACCTTCCCCTCCCCCTCCCTCATACCTTTCTTCCTCCCTTTCTTCTTTTTAAACCCTACGGAATCCCCCCTGCAACCTTCCCTCTTGAACCTCTCCCTCTGCACCCCCTCCCCCTCCTTTCCTACCTCTACATTACCGTCCCCTTGAGCTTGCTCCTGGCTAACCACCCCTGCCCCATCCTCCTCTTACCCCCCCCCCCTCCCTTCCCTACCGGAACCCCCTCCCCTCCCCAACCTCAACATCTTCCATCCATCCCCCCTCCTCGTCATGGGTACCCCTTCCCTTCCTACCTTGACTCCTTTCCCCCTTGACCTTTCCCCGACTCCCTCCCCTCCTCCCTCTTCCTGAGGTCCCTTCTCCCCATCATCCCCCTTCCCCTGTATCTCTGCCCCCTATCCTCTTCTTCCAAAATCTGAAATCGATTACCCCCTGCCCCACCCCAGGCAACCCCTGTAATGTCAAACCCTTTCCCTTTGAAACCTTCCGTTTCTTTAATTTTGACACTTGAACCCACTCTCCCTTTCCCTCCTCCTCCTGTCCCCCTCTAGTCTCTAGACCCCCGCCCTCCTCTAACCGTAAACCCTCCTCTTCCCCCTGCAAACCACCCCTCCCCTGTACCCCCAAACCTCCCTCTCCCCCTTCCTCCCAAGCCCTCCCAACCCCCAGACCCCCAGAACCCTGACCTAGATCCTGCCCCTCTCCCCGAATCATATTCCCCCTGCCCTCATCCTCCTATTATGACGCGCCCTCGGGCAGTCTCTAAAGGCATGCCCCAGACCCCGCACAAATTGCAACGGATAGAGGAACAATTTTCTGTATAGTGCTCCTTACTCCCGCACTTTACACACTGTTGTACTGGGCAAGACATACTATAATGGCGAAAGGATCCGCAACGGAAACACTGCCGTGGCTGTCCCTTGTAAAAACAGAGAATCCTGTCCCGGCCAATAAAAGCCGCAGAAGGAATGTGCTTGACCACTTGCCCTTCCTGTCTTAGCTTAACCCAAGCCCCCCACCCCCTGCCCACACCCTACTTGGATCCGGGAGTTTGGATAACGGGGTTCTCAAATCCGCATGCCGCTGTAACCAGTAGGCCAGGTCTGCCCCTGAAATGGACTCGTTTCGTACCAATACAGTGACTTGCACCAAGTCAGGTCTACTAATAGGAATAACCACATAATTGCTCCAATCCCCCCTTCCTTTCACCCCCTCATACCTCTCCCAAAAGATTTCCATACCCCTCTGCGTTAGAAAACTAACATCGTACTCAGGCAAATTAACTGGGTGAATACAGGCATAGAAGTCCTCCGGCACAAACCCCAGGCCCATGACCATCCTCAAAACCGTCTCCCGAGAAGGCATAGCCCCCTCCCCCACCCATCTAATCTGCACCACATTCCTTCGTTTGGGGATTTGCCCCGCCCCTCTCCCTTCCCCCCCTTTCCCCTTGATCCCTCCACAGACACTGGCCGCCCCCCCATCTCCCCTCCCCCCTCACCCTCACCACCGCCGCAAAGGAAAGAGCACCCTGCCCCTCCCCCGCCCCCTCACTTCTCCCTACCCTTCTTCCCTTCCTCCGAATCCCGGCTCCCCACATCCCCCTCCCCCACCTTCCGACAAGAAAGCATACCCCTTCTTGACCAAGACCCTCCCCCCGCCCCCCACCCTCCCTCGCACACAGCCCCCCCTCAACCAGTTCAAACCCAGACCTTCAACTGGGACATCAGGAGCTTTAAAAATTAGTGCACTTTCAGAGCTTACTCTGGTCTGAGCAATTGGTCCAATGTCCTGCTCCATTCCATGCAACTCCTGTTCCAGTTCCTCTTTCTCCTGCATTCTCTATGTCCTGGGCACCATACCCTAGCAGGTCCCTGCAAACTTGGCTGCAGATTGAACAGAGATCTCTCCTGATTCTTCCTCCTGTCCGCCCTGACCTCGCGGGCAGACCTGCTCTGAGCCAAGCTGCACAGCTGATGATAATTGATCACCAGAAACTGCTGCCTCAATCAGAGCACCTTTGGAGTGCTCCTGCAGTTGGAAGCCTGCTGGTTTTTGCTTCTCTTGCAATCTCTCCACACAGGTAAGTTCAATACTTTTTTCCACACCTGTTCTTCTTCCCCACGTGGGTACTGAAAAAGTGTCCTGGGTGGAAAACCTGTCTCCATCCGTTTCAATAATATGAAAGTGTTGTAACTTTGTGTCTTTTCCTTTCTGTTCTACCGGAATACCTGAGGACAAACAATCCGCCCCTCCCCCTTCTCCTGGAGCTGTATCCAACCTGAGTACTCCCTCTTCCTTGGGCTCATCAGGGCTTTCATAGTTTGCAATGTACTTTGACTGTTTGGACTTTGTACAATCTCTGTTACCAACTGCCTTTTGTGAAACAATGTTCCTGAGCTTAAACTGGTAGTGAAGCAGCCATGGGCATAATCATATATAAGAAATCATATGAAGGGTTAATTCTGTTAAGAGCTTGGTATTTGAATTGAATTCTTATTTCAAATTTCAACTTTTACTTTGCAACTGAAGTGAAGGTATGCCAGATGGTTCAAATTATATTGAACTCTAGCGTTTGCCGGGCTGGGTTAAAAAGGTCAGAGAAAGGAATTCCTTTCACCCTTGTGAATAATGAATGCTAGCAAACACTATGTATTTATTATGAGCCAGATATATTGTAGTTTAAAATGCTTAGATAGAAAATACTATTTAGAGAGAGAGAGGCAATAGATTAGTATTTACAAGTTTTTGATATTTAGAATGTGTTATAAGGATGCTTACTTTAGAATATGTTGTATTCTGTGTAGTTCTATGTAGAATACCTTTTAAATCTAATGTTACTCTTTGCTGTTTAAGACTGCAGTTGAGGAGATCAACATGTGGTTTGACTTAGCCATAGTTCTGGCTGGTTCAATGTATAAGCTGATAGGTGAAGAGGTCAGGGCTAGTCAGCTCTCTTCTCCTTGATTAATTATAGCTAAGTGTAGGACTGGCCTCCTGAAAGTATATCTGTATGCTATTAAGTAAGATTGGCTTTTGACCCCTTTAATGAATGCCAGAGTTTAGTTAGCAGTTAGTACTAGGAATATGAGAAATCAATCATAATAACATGTAAGAGACTGGAGCCCAAATGTCTGGCTTAAGGGGCCCCAGGTCAGAGGTCAGTTTAGGATGTCTGGAACCTATGTAACTGATATTTCAAAAGTAATGATTGGTTGAGGCAAGGTAGCCAATCAATTTCTTAACCAATTGGGAGTAAAGGGGGCTAGGCTAGGAGGAGGGCTTAGGACCCTATTTAAGTAGGAGCAGAAGCAGTTTACGTCAGAAGGAGCTCAGAAGAAAGAGAAGGACAGAAGGAACAGACAGAAGAAGGAGAAGACAGCATAAGAAGAGAAGCAGCTGAGACAAAGACACAGAGAGCGAGGAAGAGAAGAGAGCTAGAACTGATGTCTTGCTTTGTTTGCTGGCAAATAAAGAAGATTACTCTCTCATACTGGTGTGTGCTGTCTGACTCCTGAAGCATCACAAATTCATGCATCCATTCCTGCAACAATTCTTGGTGGCAGCGGTGGGATGAATCCTGCATTAATCCCAGCACCCAACTGACTGGAGAACATTCGCCGGGTATGTATTCTGTATTTTGTATTGTAATCCTAGCTAGGAAGTTATAAACCAGCCCCTCAAGAAGGAGGGAAGGAGAGCCTGATCAACTCTCAGCGAAGGCCCTAGTACCTTCTAATCTAGAGGAGATTAGAAGCGAAAACGCTTGAGCTTATCTGTATCTGAGAAATCTGAAATTGTTGGGTGGGATTTTCTGTACTGAATGAATGTGTGATGCCTGAATGTTAATGAGTGCGGACTTCTTATAGCTGCATTTCCAATTAACGCGAGTTCAATTGGTCAGCAACGGAAGGAAGCGATTGCTGTCTGTCTACCTAGTGTCTCGAGAGTGCAGACCCCTTACTGCATTCTCAAAAAATTCCCCCCCTCTTTGTGTGTTGTAACTGTAAGCATTATGGGTGGGACATCATCTAGACAAATTGCTACCCCCTAGACTGTATGCTTAAGAACTTTAGAAAAGGATTTTAATTAATGACTATGGACAGACTTTAAGCTCAAGTACTCTAAGAACCTTGTGTGAAGTTGAGTGGCCATCTATGGGAGTGGGGTGGCCCCTAGTGGCAGCTTAGATATTGAAGTAATCCGGAAGGTCTACAGCATAGTTGTAGGAGAATCAGAATATTCTGAACAACTCCCTTATATAGATTCCTGGGACAGCCTTGTGACTGACCCTCCCTCCTGGTTGAAAACTTATATGGGATCCCCAGTAAAATTCATGTTAGGCCGTGTTCAAAGAAAGATTAGAAAATCTAAACTAGAAGAGGGAAAGAGCCCTAGGAAGCCTACCACCCAATCGGTGGCTTCCGCCCCTACCCTGTCCGAGAAACCCATACTCTCTGATGACCCCTCAGACCTTGAGCCACCACCTTATGGCCCATTGTTGGGGTTCCGTGCTACCCCCAGAGATCCACGCCGCCCAGTTCAAGCCTCTCCAGTACAGGCTTCTCCGGATAGTTCCTCTTCTGTGCGAACCCCACCACATCCTAGGTTGGACTTTTCACCTGGCCTCTACCCTTCTGTGCCAAATCCTCCTGTTAACCTCTGAAGACCCGTTTTGGGTTCCACTCCCTGACTCCTCAACTCCCGACAGCCCAGCCTCTCCCTCTAATACCCCTACCCCTTCATCAGGGGCCCGGCATCCCTTTCAATGGACTGACTCACCTGTGACCACCTCTCAGTCTATGAGTACCCCTCCCCATCCCTCAGGGGTTCAACATACCTCCACTGAATGGGTTAGACCCGCTGCAATCACCTTTGAGCATGATAGAGGGTAGCTCCTAGCTCTACCTCAGGTTCCATTCCCACCTCCTCGAGAGTTCTGCCCCTTCGTCAGGTAACTACCACTCGACCGGATCCTAATAATCAGGGTCAGGTTATACAGGCACAGGCCTACCAGTATGTACCCTTCACCACCACCCATCTCCTGAATTGGAAGACGCATTACCCCTCTTATACTGAAAAGCCTCAGGCGGTGGTGGACCTAGTGGCTAGCATTATGGCCACCCATAACCCAACCTGGACTGATTGTCAACAACTTCTCCTGACCCTCTTCACAACTGAGGAGAGGCGGAAGATTTTGCAAAATGCTGAGGCCATCACGCGAGAGCGTGTCCCCGGGGGGACACAGGACCCAGAGGGATGGGTTAGAGCTCGGTTTCCTCACGCAGCTCCAGCTTGGGATCCAAATGATGGGCAGCACTATGAACTGTTGTCTGGCTATTGCCGGGACTTACTGGAAGGTATGAGGAAAGGCATAAAGAGGCCCATTAATCTGGCAAAGGTCTCTGAAATTCTCCAAGGGGCAACTGAATCCCCTGGGGCCTTTTTAGAGCGACTAATTGAAGCCTACAGAACATACACTCCATTTGACCCTGAAGCCCAAGAAAACCAGAGAATGGTGAATAGTGCATTGGTGGCCCAGAGTATGCCCGATATCCGGAAGAAGTTGCAGCGTCAGGAGGGATTCGCAGGGATGAATACCACCCAGCTAATTGAGATCGCAACCAAGGTTTTCATAATAGAGATCAGGAGGTGCGCGCCGAGAGGCTGACCGGAAGATGCAGAAGAAGGCCGACCTTTTAGCGGCAGCCATTACTAATTCCACCCTTAACCGAGGTCGACCTCTAGCTAATGGGAAGCCAAAGTGGGACCCCGGACCACCAGCCAGGCCCCGAGATTCCTTCAATCAATCCCGGCCAAGGGGGGAGAATGCCAGACCAAGATTGGAGAGGGACCAGTGTGCCTTGTAAGGAAAGAGGGCACTGGAAAGATGAATGCCCCCAGAGGCGCCAGGGACTGAGAAGGGGACCAGGAGATCGAGGAAGCCGAGGCCGAGTTCGAGAGGGAAGATATGAGCCTCCTGAATCTGACATCATCGGGATAGCCGAGATGGCAGAATGGGACGAATAGGACAGACCGGGTTCCTACAAACTGGGCTCCCAGGAACCTATGGTCAAGTTAACTATAGGGAGCCGCTCAATTCCATTCATGATTGATACAGGAGCTGAACATTCTGTTGTGACGGAGCGATTAGCGCCTGTGTCTGGAAAAACTGTCCGAGTGGTGGGAGCCACGGGGGTGCAGAACCGGAGGCCCTTCCTGACAACCCGTAGATGCCAATTAGGCTCACACATAGTCACTCATGAATTCCTGTATATGCCAGACTGTCCAATCCCTTTGTTAGGTCGAGACCTGCTGTCCAAGCTTAGGGCCCAAATTTCTTTTGACTCTGATGGCCAGACTTCAGTTCCTTTCGGCCCCCAATATCCAGCCCTAAGGGTATATTGAGTTTCTGTTGCCCTCTTGAAGAAGAATGGCGGCTGCATCAGTCACATAGCCAAGTTGACCTACCCCTGGCAGACAGCTTTCAGGTCAGTGGGGTATGGGCAGAAGATAATCCCCCAGGGTTGGCCCGAAATATTCCTCCTGTACATGTAGATTTACTTCCAAGTGCCCGGCCAATCCATCTTCGCCAATACCCAATTCCCAGAAAGGCTCTGGAAGGGATTCAAGCACATTTGAATCGTCTGTTATCCTATGGAATTATTCGTCCTTGCCAGTCTCCATGGAATACACCACTATTGCCAGTTCAGAAGCCAGGGACTGAGGACTACCGGCCAGTCCAAGACTTACGAGTGGTTAATAAATCCACTATTTCATTACACCCTGTAGTGCCTAATCCATATGTCCTGCTAGGATTGATACCTTCTGGAGCTACCCATTTCACGACACTAGACCTAAAAGATGCCTTCTTTTGTATTCGGGTGGCCCCCGCTAGTCAACTGCTTTTTGCCTTTCAATGGGAAAACCCAGTAACAGGGAGGAAGCTTCAGTATACATGGACCCGCCTGCCACAGGGGTTCAAGAACTCCCCCACTATTTTGGGACAGCCCTAGGGCAAGATCTTAAGACTTTTAAATCTGAGCCTTCCAGGCGAGTTTTACTCCAGGATGTAGATGACCTCCTGATTGCAGCAGTGACTCAGGAAGAGTGTTTTGAGGCTACTAGAGAATTGCTGGAGCTACTCTTGGATGCAGGCTATAAGGTCTCACGCTCAAAGGCCCAACTCTGTCAGTCAGAAGTGAAGTATCTGGGCTTTTGCATTTCCCAGGGAAGTCGGAGACTGGATGCTAGTAGGAAGCAAGCGGTAGCTGCAATTCCCCCCCAAGTCCAGAAGAGAAGTTAGGGAATTCCTGGGAGCAGCTGGATTCTGCAGAATTTGGATTCCAAATTTTGCATTGATGGCGAAACCCCTTTACCAAGCCACAAAGGGGGGTGAAAAGGAACCATTTGAATGGGGACCTACTGCACAACAATCCTTCATTGCCATAAAGAAAGCCCTACTCCAAGCCCCTGCGTTAGGCCTTCCTGATGTGGAGAAACCTTTCTCATTGTATGTCCATGAGCGACAGGGGGTTGCTCTGGGTGTGATGACCCAGATGATGGGATCCTGGCAGAGGCCTGTTGCATACCTGTCTAAACAGCTGGATGGAGTGGCTAAAGGATGGCCAGCCTGCATGAGGGCCATTGCAGCAACAGCCTTACTGGTCCAGGAAGCTGATAAGTTGACCTTGGGGCAAGAACTGGTTGTTAAAGTCCCCCATGCAGTTCTCACCCTCATGGAGTATAAGGGCAACCACTGGTTTACTAATAACCGCATGGTTAAGTACCAAGCCAGCTTGTGTGAGAATCCACGGATACACCTGGAAACAGTGGCTACATTCAATCCTGCTACTCTTTTGCCAGCATCTGAGGGACCTCCAGATCATGACTGTATCCAAACCATGGATGAAGTGTATTCCAGTCGACCAGATCTTAAAGATGTTCCGTGGAGGGACCCAGATGTAATTTATTTCACAGATGGAAGCAGTTATGTGGAGAACTCTAAGCGATTGGCAGGCTATGCTGTGGTGACAGAGGACAAGGTGATAGAAGCAAGAGCCCTGCCCCAAGGAACTTCAGCCCAGAAAGCAGAACTTGTGGCCCTCATACGAGCTCTGGAGCTAGCAGCAGGACTGGTAACCAACATTTATACTGATTCTAAGTATGCCTTCACAACCCTACATGCTCACGGAGCTTTGTATAAGGAAAAGGGACTCATAAATGCTGCAGGCCAACCTGTTAAGTATGGACCTGAAATACTTCAGCTGCTAGAGGCTGTTTGGGCCCCCAAGAAGGTAGCTGTCATTCATTGCAGGGGACCACCAAAGATAGATACTCCAGTGGCCCGAGGGAATCGCCATGCTGATCGGGTGGCCAAGGAAGCTGCTCGAGGACCCCCAGCAAGTACTGTGACCCCCTGTTCCAAATTCGATTGCAAGAATGGACACCTATGTATACCCAAATGGAAGAGAAATGGGCTCAAGAGGAAGGTGCAGTAAGGAGACCTGATGGCTGGTTACATCTTCCTGATACCAGAGTTCTGGTGCCACGCCACCTAGCTTGGCCTGTAGTGTCTCAAGCTCATGACCTATCACACTTAGGGAAAACAGCACTAGCCCGTCTACTCAATCGAGTAGTGGTGCTGGAAGGATTGGATAGTCTGGTTGCCACTGCCTCTGCCCGATGTACTCTCTGTGCCCAGAATAATGCTCGTCAGGGACCCCGTATTCCACCAGGAGTTCAGTCTAGAGGACTAACACCCTTTGAGTCCCTAGTTATAGACTTCACAGAAATGCCCAGGAGCGGTAGGCTCCGATACCTCTTAGTTATGGTCTGTACCTTTTCTGGGTGGGTGGAAGCATATCCTACAGTCACTGAGAAAGCCACAGAAGTAGCTCGAGCCCTCCTTAGGGATGTCATCCCCAGGTATGGACTGCCCTTGCCATAGGTTCAGATAATGGTCCCGCCTTTGTTGAAGCCACACTTCAGGCTGCCCGCGCATTGCGCATTACCTGGAAATTGCATTGTGCCTATCGTCCCCAGAGTTCAGGGCAGGTTGAGCGGGCAAACAGAACCTTGAAAAATAGCCTAGCAAAGATTTGTCAGGAAACCCAATTGAAATGGCCACAGGCATTGCCACTAGCCCTCTTTCGCCTCCGATGCACCCCAACTAAAGGAACAGCCCTCTCTCCCTTTGAAATTGTGTATGGGAAGCCCCCAGCCATTTTACAGGGAATTAAGGGAGACATAGGGATTTTAGGGTCTGCCCAGGTGCAGGAGCAGGTAGCCCTCCTGGGTAAGATAATTTCTGAGCTTCAGTCTTATGTGAGAGAAATAAACCCTGTCCCCTTCCAGGCTCAGGTACATTCCTTCCTGCCAGGGGATAGAGTTTGGGTGAAAGACTGGAAGCTCCAGCCTTTGGGGCCCCGATGGAAAGGACCTTTTACTGTTTTGCTTTCTACCCCTGCAGCTGTGAAGGTCGCAGGGATTACTCCATGGGTCCATTGGTCTCGAATTAAGTCTGCTGACCAGACTGAGCCCAGCACGGATCAGACGGAGCCTAGACAGTGGAGAGCAGAAAGTGATCCAGCGGAGCCATTGAAGTTGCGCCTGACCCGAACCAAAGAATCTACTAGCTGAAAAGAAGGGTCAACTGCATACTGCAGGAGCGGCTGAACTTCGGCTTCACACTGAGACTCTTTCTTGCCCTGATTCTGGCTTTCCTGGAATTTGAGAGCTTGATCCTTATCAGTTGAGGGTCTATCCCAACTGGTATAAGAACTCAAAGACTGAGAACACTATATGAGAATAATCTGTGATTAGCACAGACTGTTGAAATATTATTGCTTAATTAGTTTGCTGTATTTGTTTTAGATTAGGAAGAAAGAAAATGTTAGTAGTTTGGATGCTTTTGTTGTTTTCTACTCCTTGCCTCCTTGTTCCTAATACCCCAACTCGCTCCAACCTTTGGTTACACTCAGTCCAGGAACTAATTAGCCAGGCAAAGATTACTTCCCCTTGTATTGTGTGTTCCCGATTTTCTCCTTATACTACAGATGTCCCAGCTGTTCCTGTCCCTGTGCAACTCCCAGCTCTTATACCTCCTACTTTTCGAGTTCAGGTCCTTGGAGCCAGGATTATACTTGGTGGTCCTTTTATAATGCTACTTCCCCCTCTGACTCTTCTCTAAGGCCAGTTTTTACGTCTCCCTATCCAGCTTCTGGAGTGTTTGTTTAACAAGAAGCATCTCAACTGTTCTTCCCATTCCCTGTAATTATACTAATGTTCTCCCAGAAAAAGGAGAATCTGTGTGGGTAGTTTCTCCAGGTACTCCTATGTGCCCTGCTACCATACCTGCAGATTATGACCCAGGTGATTATCTGGCTCCTAAGCGTACCACTGAGAAGACTATAGTGTCCAAGCTTATTTTCTACTTTCATAAGTCCCCGGGGTATGAAGAGTTACTAACAAATGAGCAGCCTGTCACAATTGGGGATTGGCGCCTATGGTGTGCAAAGTCTCCATTTCGTCTTCGTTCCCCCTGGGATAGGGGCTCGCATTATGGGCACCCTAAGTACCCTGTCCAGCCTGAGCCAACATTTATTGGGAACTTTCCTCACCCTCTCCTTGGTCATTACTGGCTCTGTGATAATGTCCTCCACATGATTCTTCCCTCTACATATAATTTTTGTGTATTGGTAACCTTGAATTATTTTCCTAAAGTTATTCCTCTTAAGCCACTATCCCCGCACCGCTCTAAGCGAGAGGCTTTGTCCTTACCCTCCTCCGTTGCCACAGAGGATGAGGCGATTGAATTAGCCCTCCAGTATATTAATTCTACTTATCCTCTGACTAAAAAGAGACTTGTAGCCCTTTCTGCCACAGCCTGGATTCCAATTGGAGGCCCGGTAGCGGGTATTACTGAACTAGGTATGGCTACTCGGAGACTTCAATCCCTACTCCATGTTTTAGTTCATGAGCTGAACGTGGTAGTCAATGCATTGCAGGATCAAATTAATGAATTAAGTATAGTTTCTAGGTATAATCGTATGGGCCTTGACTACCTCTTTGCAGCCCAGGGTGGTCTCTGCACAGTGTTAAATTCTTCAGAGTGCTGTACTATTGTCATAAATAGGACGCATGTAGTTAGGCATGCCATGGATAAAGTCCTACAGTTGGCTAGCCTTAATGTGGAGGATTACCGAGGAGGATTAGACCTTACCTCCTGGTGGTGGTCATTGACCTCCTGGATACGTCCCTTGGTCATTTCCCTAATAGTGTTAGTTTTAGCAGGGTTGTTGTTTGTTTCCTGGCCTCATGTGCTTCGGCAGTATGCCGTCGGACCTTAACAAGTAGGGTAATGGTGATTCACAAGTCTATTCCTAGTTAGGATCACTATAATCTCCAGAGTTTGAGTAGTGAGACTTATCTCTGCATAAGCTGATTTTAGTCTCAAAGGGGGGAATGAAGCAGCCATGGGCATAATCATATATAAGAAATCATATGAAGGGTTAATTCTGTTAAGAGCTTGGTATTTGAATTGAATTCTTATTTCAAATTTCAACTTTTACTTTGCAACTGAAGTGAAGGTATGCCAGATGGTTCAAATTATATTGAACTCTAGCGTTTGCCGGGCTGGGTTAAAAAGGTCAGAGAAAGGAATTCCTTTCACCCTTGTGAATAATGATGCTAGCAAACACATATGTATTTTATTATGAGCCAGATATATTGTAGTTTAAAATGCTTAGATAGAAAATACTATTTAGAGAGAGAGAGGCAATAGATTAGTATTTACAAGTTTTTGATATTTAGAATGTGTGTTATAAGGATGCTTACTTTAGAATATGTTGTATTCTGTGTAGTTCTATGTAGAATATTTTTAAATCTAATGTTACTCTTTGCTGTTTAAGACTGCAGTTGAGGAGATCAACATGTGGTTTGACTTAGCCATAGTTCTGGCTGGTTCAATGTATAAGCTGATAGGTGAAGAGGTCAGGGCTAGTCAGCTCTCTTCTCCTTGATTAATTATAGCTAAGTGTAGGACTGGCTCCTGAAAGTATATCTGTATGCTATTAAGTAAGATTGGCTTTTGACCCCTTTAATGAATGCCAGAGTTTAGTTAGCAGTTAGTACTAGGAATATGAGAAATCAATCATAATAACATGTAAGAGACTGGAGCCCAAATGTCTGGCTTAAGGGGCCCCAGGTCAGAGGTCAGTTTAGGATGTCTGGAACCTATGTAACTGATATTTCAAAAGTAATGATTGGTTGAGGCAAGGTAGCCAATCAATTTCTTAACCAATTGGGAGTAAAGGGGGCTAGGCTAGGAGGAGGGCTTAGGACCCTATTTAAGTAGGAGCAGAAGCAGTTTACGTCAGAAGGAGCTCAGAAGAAAGAGAAGGACAGAAGGAACAGACAGAAGAAGGAGAAGACAGCATAAGAAGAGAAGCAGCTGAGACAAAGACACAGAGAGCTGAGAGGAAGAGAAGAGAGCTAGAACTGATGTCTTGCTTTGTTTGCTGGCAAATAAAGAAGATTACTCTCTCATACTGGTGTGTGCTGTCTGACTCCTGAAGCATCACAAATTCATGCATCCATTCCTGCAACAGTAGATTCCTGTGCTGGGGAAAAAACCTCCTGGCTCATAGTTTTAGATGTACCAGCCTGCATCCTCTCTTGATTCTCATAAACCTCCCTCAAGGGATTTGCAGAGCCTGTTTTTAAACAAGCAATTCTTTTTTCCTTCTGTTTCAGCAACTTTGTTAAGCGCTTTTCTTCAGTCTTATACTTTTGACCATGCTCTGCTGGGGCCAGCCTACTCATGGCTTTAGTCATTTTCAACCGTTTCCCCAGCTCCTCTATTTCCTTCTCCAGAGACTTGATGTGCCTCACCCGCTCCACCGTTTCTCTGGCACACTGTCCTGGGTCCATATTCTCCCACTCACCGGCCTCCTCCCCTTCTTCTGACCACTCTTCTTCACTGCCGGCTGCCTCAAATCCCAACTGGGCCTCCTGCCCCACCTCCATTCCTTCTTGTCCTTGCTCCTTCTGGGTCTGCACCTTTAGGGCCTCAACCTTCCTCCTTCCTCCCCCATGATCTTCAGGCCCTTACCTGGACGCCGCTGGGTCATGGAGGAGGCATCAGATCCACAATCCTCCCTGGCCCTGGGCGCTTTACGGTCCAGGGGACTACGCTCCCTTCGTGCTGGAGGAGGGACTGGCTGAGAGCTACTCCGCCGGGCCTTCAGATCCTTCGGCCTTGTAGGCCCCATAGCCTGGGAGTTTCCTGGGCCCTCTCCCCAGGCCCCCTCCGCATAGCTGGGGAAGGGACCAGGCCTGGCTCCCTTTCCTCAGAGCCTCTGACCGCACCTCCTTCCTGCCCTCTGTCTGACAACGACTGACGCTTGGAATGCCCTCCCGCGGGAGGTGGTGGAGATGAAAACGGTATAACGGAATTCAAAACATGTGGTGGGATAAACATAAAGGAATCCTGTGCAGAAGGAAGGTATCCTCAGGAGCTTAGTCTAGAATGGGTGGCAGAGCTGGTGGTTGGGAGGCGGGGCTAGTGCTGGGCAGACATATACGATCTGTGCTGGGGCTGGTGGTTGGGAGGCGGGACTAGTGCTGGGCAGACTTATACGGTCTGTGCCGGGGCTGGTGGTTGGGCGGCAGGGATAGTGCTGGGCATACGGTCTGTGCCAGAGCCGTGTGGTGGGAGGCAGGGATAGTGCTGGGCAGACTATACGGTCTGTGCCAGAGCTGGTGGTTGGGAGGCGGGGTGGTGGTTGGGAGGCGGGGATGGGGCTGGCCAGACTTGTACGGTCTGTGCACTGAAGAGGACAATACAAATAAAAAGTAGCACATATGAATTTATCTTCTTGGGCAGACTGGATGGACCGTGCAGGTCTTTTTCTGCCGTCATCTACTATGTTACTATGTTACCCCTCTCTATGCAGCTTAGCATTCTTCTGGCTGCAGCCACCGATTTGTCGCACTGTTTGTCACCTTGAGATCCTCGGACACCATCACCCCACAAAGAAAGGAAGATAAGATGATACCTTTTTTATTGGACTAACAATACATTTTTTGATTACCATTATTTGCATATTTCTAATACAAAGCCTAGGATAGGGTAGGGAAATATGTAGTGTACCTGAATATAACTAGGGTTGCTAGGGAATACCCTCCCGCGGGAGGTGGTGGAGAGGAAAACGGTAACGGAATTCAAACATGCGTGGGATAACATAAAGGAATCCTCAGAAGGAAGGGATCCCCAGAAGCTTAGCCGGCGGTGGGAGGCAGGGCTGGTGGTGGAAGGTGGGGATAGTGCTGGGCAGACTTATACGGTCTGTGCCAGAGCCGGTTGGTGGGAGGCGGGGCGGGTGGTTGGGAGGTGGGGATAGTGCTGGGCAGACTTATACGGTCTGTGCCCTGAAAAGACAGGTACAAATCAAGGTAAGGTATACACAAAAAAAATGACACGTGAGTTTATCTTGTTGGGCAGACTGGGTGGACCGTGCAGGTCTTTTTCTGCCGTCATCTACTATGTTATATTTGTGCAGACACAAAAAAAAAGAACAGAAAAAATAAAAATGGTTGCTACCTTTGCTAAAGAAATATTTAATTGTAGTTAATGAACACACATGAAAGTGACTTACAGTACAGCAGTAGACATTCTACACGTCAGGATATTCTGGATTTGAGTTTGAGTGTTAGCCTAAGCGTACTTATCATAAGATCGCATATCCCTTTGTCTGGCTTCTGTGATATGTGTGAAAGTCTTTGCATGACAAATGCTTAAAATCATGCAGTACAAACAAAATTCCTTTGACAGATTCAACCAGCAGGGGAGCAGAGAGTAATGCATTTTTCTTTGTTTAGCACTCCCCCCCCATATGTCCAGACTGACTAATAAGCCAGAGATGGTTTCTCTCATTATGTGGGTAGGTGTGTTGGTCATAGGCACATAAAGAAAAACAGGGCATTTCCCTAAAAATTAAAAATCCTGTAGGACATATTTGAAGATGTCCAAAAAGAGGACATATGGTAACCCTAAATATAACACCCTGAGTTACTACTGAAAAAGGTTTCACTAATTCCAGATTATTATTATTAATAAATTAAAACCTAGTCTAGTGGGAAGGCAAAAAAAAAAAAAAGCAAAAACAGAAAGCAATGAACTAACAACTGCGCTGCTACCAACTTCCTGCAGGGGCCATTTAAGCTAGTTCTGGTTTTGGAGCTTACATCACCAGTAGAGGTATTTGTGATCCATGATTCATCCATTGAAAATCACAGCTGCAGATGGATCCCATAATACCTGAGTTGTCAAAAATCCAGGACTGGCTTTTAATGACCCTCCTTGAACTGCTTGGAGGACACCACATTTCCCAAGATGTTGAAGGTTGCCATAATAACCGATTTCACTCTCAACTATGTACTACATTCAAAAAAAAGGCAAAGGTAGAAAGGGCTTTGCTATCTCGCCTTTCTGTGGTTAATAATCGAAGCAGTCTGTTTACATACTATATATATATACCGGTACCAGAGCTGCCAAGTTACCCATTCCAGGAGGGAGACTTTTTGGCCAGACCTGGTTTTTTAATGTGCATTCCAAAGCACTGTTTGTAGTCCATGATTCTATCCATTGAAATCACTGCTGCAGGTCCCATAATGCACCAGGATGAGGCTGACAGAATTCCAGGACCGGCCAAAAAGTCTCCCTACTACTACAAATCATTTCTATAGCGCTACCAGTCTCCTGGAATGGGTAACTTGGCAGCTCTGCGGTACATATTTTGTACATGCGGTAATGGCGATTTACGTGAGTCGTGACGTATCCAGGGTCACAGAAAGTGGCAGCTGGAACCGAGCCAGTTGCTGTTTCACCTCGTTCTAAGGTCATTGCCCCAAACCAATAATACTATCTTCACTCTTCGGTGCTCCATGACAGGAGATAGCATGACGTCAAGAAGTTGAAGCTGCCTCCTCCCCCCCCCTTCTCCCGCGCAGCCGCCATATAGTGTGACCCCAAACATTCGCAGACGCTATTGAAAACAATAGCAAACTTGTGAGGTTTAGTGACCCCCTTCACCTTTCAAAATAAATAAAAAAACACACAGAGGCAATCATAAACCTCATAAGTTTGCTATTGTTTTCAACTAGAGCGTCTTCTAATGTTTGGGGTCACACAATATGGCGGCAAGATCCGCCCAATGGCTTCGCAGAATGGGCCAGATATGCATTGCTGATGCCGTTTCCTGTCATGAAATCTCCAAGCTCCGGGCTGTAACTTTTAGGAGACCCTGCTTTGTGTAGTTGTATCATTATAACAATGGTATAGACTTAGCTATGCATCAGACAAATTGGTAATGCTTGTTCTCTCTCTCCTTGTCTTTTCTTCTTACAGGGAAACAGCTGGAAGGCATCTGGTAAGCATTTGGATGAAGTTTCTTGCATGAGTTTTGAATGTGCCTTATTCAATCCTCCTCTGTCAGGTCGCCATGTACCATGTACCCCCC
Organism: Microcaecilia unicolor; assembly: GCF_901765095.1. Lineage (NCBI taxonomy): Eukaryota > Metazoa > Chordata > Amphibia > Gymnophiona > Siphonopidae > Microcaecilia > Microcaecilia unicolor. The sequence goes on from NW_021963873.1 coordinate 27,372, forward strand.
CCCCCCCCCCAATATATTTTTTAATTACCTGCCAAACAGGAAATGATGAAAACGAGGTCGGGACCCAGCCGATGGAAGCCTGCAGGGCTAGCACAGGCAGCAATAATCAAATTGCTGCAGGCGCCGAGGACTCCTGTAAGATACATCAGAGATGGGCAGGCAGATGCCGGGACAGTGCGGAGGAGGAGAGATGTTGATGTGGTGTTCCACCGCGGGGTGGGCTTGTGCCCACCCAGGCCCACCTGTAGCTACGCCACTGATTCAGAGTAAATTAAAATTGCCTTGTGTGCTGCAGTGAAATTTATATGACCCAATATTCAAAATGTTTATGTACATAATGCAGGGGTGGAACATTCCTAACCGAGAGGGCCTGGTGATAAGCAGGTGCCATCTGTGTAGTTATGCAGATAAATTCAGCAAAAAGGCCATCCTACATTTATCAATATAGCTCTACGGATAGCAGCTGAATATAGTCTGCTATCCATATAGTGACTGCTCTTGCTGCTATAGATGTGTATTCAGCATCATTGCTTCTGCAGATAGATTCAGTGCCACTATGTAAAATATTTATATAGCATAGCTGGCATTTTTAAAAACATCAACTGCAAATGTAGGGGTGAGATACCTAAATCAGTCGGGTGAAAGTAAATAGGTTAAAGGTACTCAAAAAAAATTTTTTAGCAAGTACACTTATTTGTCTTAGGAGCAGGGCTTTTTTTGAGGGGTTACTCGGGGGTACTGAGTACCGGCACTTTTTCCAGTGTCTGCTAAAATTGACCCATGAACCACAAGTTTTAATGAAACAGCTCAGGCTCTACACACCAATTCTGCCTTGTCATAGATTCTGTGACTGGTTGCAGGGGGCCTGGCTATTGTGGGGTGGGTCCCTCAGTCATCACCCCACCCCTGAAGGGTGGCCTGGCTTTTGAGTACCGGCACCTTTTTTTGCTAGAAAAATTGCACTGCTTAGGAGGAAAAGGCCTTGAGAAACCCCTTGACATATGAAAAAGTCAATAGGGGGTTGGACTTCCTCATCATTGGCCAGAAAACCTCCGTATGGGATCTCACTTTGTAGTTCTTAAACTTTTAAGCTTAGCTAATCAGTGCTAAAATAGACTTAGCTCAATAGAGAGATGATCTCTGTATTTTCTTGTTGACTTTGTGATCAATGGCGGCCAGCGTTTCAAGTTTGCGTGTTCTGCTTCAGGATCACTGAAGCAGAACACGCGAACTTGAAACGCTGGCCACCATTGATCACGGAACTTTGGTTAGCCAATACCTTTCTGAAATTGGCGACAGCTGTCCTTATTCGTTTGGATAGGGTGCATCGACTGGGGTGATGCCAAGATAGAGACGCGGCCTCGCCCTTCATCTTTTTTGTTGTTCTGATATGGGAATGGTGCATTGTACTTGCTATTAGTTGGGGTGGGTGGTGCATGTTCTCCATGTGAGTGCTGGGTGGAAGGGGTAACTGATGTCTTAGTGTCAGTTGGGAACGGTTTTAAGTCTCTTGAAAGAACATAAAGCTGGCATCGTTTATCTTCAGGAGATAAAATTAACTGATGTTGAACATGGGAAACTCTGAAAGGGCTGGATGGGTGAGATTTTTTTTTAAATTATTCATCTATGTCTAGGAAGGGCGGAGTAGCAGTGTTGATTTGAAAGAACCTGTTGGGGACTGTGAAATTAGTTTGTAAAGACTCCTATGGTCGCTATATATTACAGGTAACCTTAAGTGATCAGACATTTTTTCTTTTAGTGGTGTATGGCCCGAATAGATATGAGCACGTTTTTTTTTTTTTTTTTTAATTGGTACATATGGGCTTACAAGATACCACCTTGTCTATGATAGTAGTGGGGCATTTTAATCAAGTGATAGACCCATTAGTAGATAGATGAGCTTTTGAGGAGTGGTGTGGACTTGCGGCCCATGAAGATGCTGCCCTTTCTTTGTTCTTTTCTGAATTTGGTCGGTCCCTGGCACCTCCTGCACCCCACGGAAAGAGATTGTATACCCATTTATCTAGGGTACATAATACCTTTTCACATACTGATTATATCTTGCTTACTGAAACCTTATTTTTTTAGGTTGCAGGGGCTGCGATTGGACCATTGGCTGTTTATGATCATAATATGATTTGGGTTGATTTGGAAGGTAGTAAACAGCAGTGTAGTGGTCATCGATGACAATTTCTGGCTTATCTCTATAAGGATGAGCATTTTCGGAAGTATCTTTGCCAGGAATCCAAAGAATTTGAGGAGTTTAATGGTCAACATCGCGATGACCAACCACCTATACTGGAATTCTTCATGGAGATGTCATTGCGTATGTTGTAACCCGAAGTAAGCAGATTACACAAGGTATAATTGGACTGGAAGCTAAATATAAAGCAGAAAAAAAATTGTAAATCCTAGTTTAGTTGATTAATCCATGATCATACAAAAAAGGAGTTGATCTTTTGGAAATATAAATTTCATAAATTTGGAAATAAAACGGGGAAATTATTGACTAAAGTAACGAAAGCGTGGCATGGCTTGCATTTTATCTTCTCTATGCAGACTTCTGGAGATCAACGTACCAATAAGGTGGAGGAAATCGCAAACATTTTTTTATGATCGCTTTAGTAATTTGTATAAGGGTGAGGACCAGCTGGTTGGGCCTTCTTTGACAGATTATTTAGAGGATGCTGGACTACCTCGCTTTTCTGCAGCAGTTCTCACCCAGTTGAGTGCTCCATTGGGTGCCATTGAGATCCAAAAAGCTATTAAGGCACTTAAATGTTTTACAGCCCCAGGTCCCGATGGGTACTCACCGGAGTCTTACAAAATGGTACATCCTCATCTGTGTGGCCCCTTGGAGGCATATTACTCGGCTTCATTAGAAGCGGGGGTTTTACCACCATATGATGGTATGGCTTTGATCACACTTATTCCAAAACCGGGTAAACTCCAACATTTACCAGAAGCATACCGTTTAATTTCCCTTCTTAATGTGGATTTAAAGATTTTTCACATCTTTTGGCGGACAGGTTGGCTCTTCATCTTCCTGATGTGATCGACCCTGAACAGACAGGTTTTGTGAAGGGACAACATTCGGTATTGAATATTTGGAAGACCTTAGTTGGCATCTCTCATAGTCACCGTCATGGAGTCCCAGCTATTCTAGTTAGTCTAGATGCCAAAAAGGCGTTTGACTTGGTTGACGAACTATCTATTCTCGGTTTTGAAGTACATGGGCCAGTGTAGTTTTAAGAGCTTTGTAACTCTTGTATGCCAATCCATCTGCTGCAGTATTTGTTAATGGGCAACCTACTCCATCCTTTTCAATTGGTTGTGGCGTGCGGCAAGGTTATCCTCTGTCCCTGCTCTTATTTCTACTGTGTTTGGAACCCGTTATTTGTATGGTTTTCAGGGATGGTGAAATCTTTGGTATACAGATAGAGACTGAAACTATCAATGTATTCGCGTTTGCTGATGATTTGTTAGTTCTTTGTCTTCTCCACAGGTGTCTCTGCCATGTCTTATGAGTGTCAGTATTATTCGGGATGTACATTAAATCTCCATAAATCAGTAGCCCTTCCAGTGCAACAGACAGTCCATCATGATTGGGTGAGGTCATTTCCCTTACTGTAGGCTGATGCTTCTATCAAACATCTAGGTATCCAGATTCCACAGGATCTGTCACAGTTTTATGAGGTTAAATTTCTCCCACTATTGGAGGCAACTTGGTGCAAATTACACATTTGGAGGGTGTATCCGCTTTCACTGATGGGGAAAATAGTTTTATATAATATGATGATTGTGGTCCCACAGTGTCTCTATTATTTTCAAATGCATCTGTGTGTGTTAACTGGTATTATGGAGAAACGTCTTAATAAACATCTCATAGGTTACCTATGGAATGGGGAGAGAGCTCGCCTTCCTCTAGCAAAGGTGGTCTTACCTAGAGATAAAGTGGGGTTGGGATTGCTTAATTTAAAGCTGCTCTCGATGGCATGCAGGATGTGACATCTCAATGATTGGTATTGCGATACTGACTATTTTTCCTACTTAATTCTGGAAAAGAGACTGTGTGCACTGTATCAGTTGTGTTGCATGCCTCAACGGCACTATGCCAGCCAAAGGTGAGGGATTCACTTTGTGTCTCCCCTATGTTAGGTGTGGGGCTGGGTAGGCAGTCAGTCTCATCTTGTCCAAAAGGTTTCACCCCTCTTGCCTCTACAAGGTAATGGGTCCTTCCTCCCCCGGTATGAATAATGCTTCCTTTCAGTGTTTAGGACGGAAGGGAATATTTTATTTCTTTTTCATGTACTTCCAAAGGAGGGTTACTGTAAATCTTATGATTGTTTACGAACGGAGTTTACATTAAAAGATTGATACATTTTCTTATCTACAGTAAAAACATTATGTAAACTCTTTGCCTGCCTCTGCTTTGACAGAGGACTTGCGGGAGCAGCTGTCTACTACATTTACACTAGGTGCACAACAACTGGTGACTCTGCAATATCACCATCAATCTTTGAAAGACTTATTGTTGGTTTTGGACTATGAGCCTCTGGCGGGGGCATGGACTAGAGATCTGAATGTACAAATTGATTCCACTTGGATACCAAATTGTCTAAAACACACCATAGCCCTTACTGACAACATTACCTTATGGAAACTACAATATAAAATGATATTTTATCTACATATATCACCTCACCGTGCCTTTAAAGCCACTATGAGTGTAGAGGATAAATGTCCAAAATGTCAGGCATCTTCGGCATCACTGGGACACATGTACTGGCGCTGCTCAGTAATTCATCAGTTTTGGGCTCGCCTGAAAGCACCCCAAAAATCTTGTTTAATGTCTTTGGATTGGCACATTCTATTAAACCTAGCCTGACTGTTTTTTTACACAGGGCCACTTTGATGGAGAAAAAGAGTATTTTGAGGTGTTGGTTGCACCTCCACCATCCTTGGCCTCTTGGCGGGCTGATATGGTTATGTTGTGTCCTATGGAAAGACTGAGTGTGGGTCAATTAGATGCTGTTTAGGGGAAAAGATTTACTGTGATATAGGAGCCATTTTGGACTATGTTGTCATACAGGTGGGGGAAAGGGTAAAATTAAAAACTAAAAGTTTGTATTTGATGTAACATTGTTAACTGTGTGGATGGAACAATTTGTATTTCTTAAGATTTCTGGAGATCTGTTGTTTGTTCCTCTTTGGTAATAAAGAGATTTAAACATAAAAATTAACGTATTTTTCACACTGTTTTGTAAATGGTGTGAAAAAATGTTTAGATTTAATATGGATGAGAATTTGTGAGCATGCATTCAGGTTTGTTTGGGTGTCTAAAATTGTAAAGTGCACAAATTGCTTGTATGCGCGTATATTTCATGTTTATCCACTTCTGCCCTAGCTGAGAGAATATTCAGCCATCTCTCTGACCTCATGTGCAACTTTCTTTAAATCAATCACCTTATTTTCTAACTCTTCCTACTTTCTTACCTACTTGTATGTTACTTCTTTGCTTTACCCTTCAGTATCAATTATAATTCTCTATTATGTATTGTGTTATTGTAAGTAGTATACTATGCTATACTTTGTATTGTTTTTGAATATTTTTACTGCTGTAATTGCCTATTGCTCGTTTGATCTATTCTTACTGTACGCCGCCTTGAGTGAATTCCTTCAAAAGGCTGTAAATAAAGCCTAATAAATATTTCAGATTTAATACAGGCACATTGTGTGCACTTTTAAAATCTTGTGTGCATACAGTGTGCACCTAAAAAAGAGTAGCTTTAATGACACAAAAGATACCTGAAAATAAGGAAAATGCCATCTTAAAAACTTAAGAATAGCCATACTGTGTCAGACCAATGGTCCATCTAGCCCAGTATCCTACTTCCAACAGTGGCCAATTCAGGTCACAAGTACCTGACAGAATCCCAAATAGTAGCAAGATTCATGCTGCTGCTGATCCCAGGCACAAGCACTAGCGTCCCCTATGTCGTATCTCAATTGCAGACTCTGGACTTTTCCTGCAGGAACTTGTCCAAACCTTTTTTTAAACCCAGATATAATAACCACTGATACCACATCCTCTAGCAACAAGTTCCAGAGCTTAACTATTCATTGAGTTTCAAGTTTCTTAGTAGTCTGATATACTGTCCTATGGTGAGGCCTTCAGGGCAGTCAGTATAGAGTAAGAGGCGAGAGAAAGAGGGCGGGGAAGAACTCCATAAACATATAGGAAAGAAGGATCGGGAAAGGGGAGGGGAAGAGAACATGTGCTCTCTGTACAGGATCACCAGTCACTGATGTCCAAAAGACTCTGGGAGTAGCATCTAAAGCATTCTAAAGGGGTTAAAGGCATCAGGAATTTTTTTTTTTAAAGGGCAGCACAGAATACAGTGTGATTAGTCAGGGAGTACAGATGAAGGGGCAGGGAGTTCCAGAGGGTAGAGGCTGCTACACTGAAAGCTTTGGAGCGGATGGAATCAAAGCGGAGCTAACATAGGGAAGGAACATGTAATAGGTTGGAGGAGGATGAGCACAGGGATCTGGAGGGAGCATAAGGGATCAGGTGTGTAAGAGAGGAGTCGTGTCAAATTGGAGTGTTACAGTAGTCCAGAAAGGAATTCACCAAAGAGTGAATAAAGACCCGAAGAGCTGGTTTAGTAAAAAAGTGGTGAATTGAGATCATTTTACGTTTATAAAAGTAACGTTGTACTATGGCTGAGATATGAGTATGGTATGTGAGGGCTGAATCAAATGTAACGCCTAGAAGTTTGAGAGTAGGCTGAAAAATGACAGGAGAACTGGCTCAATAATGGGAAGATCTGGATTAGGAGTCCCTGAGCAAGTCATAAGTAGAGCCTGTGGGGTTTTTTTTTTCTGGGTTGAGTTTGTTTGGATGAGAAAAACCAGTTGGCTGCTGTATAGAGTTTTCATTGAGTGAAGCAATAGCCAAAGGATCAGTGTTATTTGAAAGTAGTACCGTGTAACTTCCTTGAATGTCCCCTAGTCTTTATACTTTTTGAAAAAAGTAAAAAAAAAATCAATTTATGTTTACTTGTTCTACACTGCTTAGTATTTTTAGACCTCTGTTGTATCCCCCCTTAGTTGTCTCTCTTGTTCCAAGCTGAAGAGTCCTAACTTCTTAAGCCCTTCCTTATACGAGAGGAGTTCCATCCCACTTTATCGTTTTGGTTGCCCTTCTTTGAACCTTTTGTAATTCCATTATATCATTTTTACAATGCGACAGCCAAAATTGCGCGCAATACTGAAGGTGTGATCACACCATAGAGCGATATAGAGCCATTAATAACATCTTAGTCTTATTTTCTATCCCTTTCCTAATAATTCTTATCATTCTGTTTTCATTTTTGGCCTCCACCACACACTGGGCAGAAGACTTCAGTGGATTATCCACATGACACTTAGATTTTTTTCTTCAGAGCTACTCCTAGGGTGGACCCTAGCATCAAATAACTGATTTGGATTATTCTTCCCAATGTGCATCACTTTGCACTTGTCCACATTAAATCTCATCTGCCATTTGGATGCCCAGTCTTCCAACTTCTAAGGTCTTCCTACAATTGTTCACAGTCTTCTGCATTTGACAACTTGAAATAGTTTTGTTATTGTCAAATTTAATCATCTCACTTGTTTATTTTCCAGATCATTACTAAATATGTTAAATAGCAGCGGTCCCAGTATAGATCCCTGTAGCACTCCACTATTCACCCTCCTCCATTGAGAAAAATGGCCATTTAACCCTATCCTCTGTTTTCTGTTCAGTAACCAGTTCCTAATCCACATCAGACTATTGCTTCCTATCCCATGGGTTTTTAATTTTCTCAGGAGCCTCTCATGAGGGACTTTGTCAAACGCTTTCTGAAAATCTAGATACACTATATCAGCCGGCTCACCTTTGTCCACATGATTGTTCATGCATTCAAAGAAATGAAACAGATTGAGGCAAGACTTCCCTTGGCTGAATCCATTTTGACTCTGTCCTATTAAACCATGTTTGTCTATGTGTTCAGTGATTTTATTCTGTATAAGTTTCCACTATTTTGTCCGGCACTTACGTCAAGCTTACCAGTCTGTAATTTCCTGGGTCACCTCTGAATCCCTTTTTTAAAATAAGCATTACATTTGCTACCCTCCAATATTCAGGTACTACAGGTGATTTTAATGACAGGTTACAGGTCACTTACAGGTCTGCAGTTTCATATTTGAGTTCTTTAAGTACCCCAGGGTGTTTACCATGGGGTCCAGGTGATTAGTTACTAATCTTTAAATTTGTCTCAGTACATTTTCCAGGTTCACTGAAATTTCTTTCAGTTCCTCTACATCATCATCCTTGAAAACCAACTTTGGTACAGGTAGGTCTTACATCATCTGCAGGAAAGACAGAGGCAAAGAATTAATTCAGCCCCTGTGCTATGGCCCTGTCCTCCCTGAGTGCCCCTTTTATTCCTTGATGATCTAATGGTCCTATGGATTCCCTCACAGGTTTTCTGTTTCTGATATACCTGAAAAAGTTATTACTATGCGTTTTGCTTCCAAGGCAAGATTTGTTTTGTATTCTTTTTTGGCCTTCTTTCTCAATGCTTTGCATCAAGCTTGCCAGTGCTTATGTTGCTGCTTGTTTTCTTTATTCTGATCTTTTTCCTGTATTCTGAAAAATATTCTTTTGAGTCTAATAGCCTCTTTCAGTTCTCCGTTTAACCATACTGGCTGTCCTTTGCTCTTCTTTCTACCTTTATTAATATGTGAAATACATCTGGTCTGGACTTCCAGACCTTTGAGGGACTCTGAACCAACAAGAGCGGAAGAGAAAGACTGTGGAGGTTTCTCAACTCAGGTAGAAGTTCTGCTTTCTTCTTCAGTTGTCCTAGCACCCTTAACCGTTAGTGAAGCTGAATGTGGTGACCTTTGAGACTCCATGGTTGGTTATGGAGTGGTTTGATCAGGTTTACTCCCCTGTTTTTCCATCTCCTTGACTTCTGCCTCCAAACTGCAAGATTTAGAGTCTAAAGTGAATTTCTGTACTAAGATTGATGTAATGGATAAAACAGTGACTGAGGTTAAAATCTTCTCAGACTTTAATTCAGGTTAAGTCCTTTATGTTAAGGAAAATTGGAAATTTAGAAACTATGCAAAGAGGTCTGAACCTAAAACTGCTTTACTTCCCGTAGTCTAGACTAACCTCGGCTAGCATTCTTTTCCATAGGTGTTTGCAATCAGTATTGAAATACCTGAAATCAGTCTTTCCACCTTCACAGAAGACCTTCTATATAACGTCTACTGAAAAGAAGCTTCAGTTCATTTAAATATATCTGATATTTTGGAATCCTCAGAGATTGAAGTAACACTAAGATCTACTCTTAGTGTCCTTTGTTTTTCATCAGGATAGGGATTCAATATGCAGATTATATTATAGGACTGCAGGTACAACATTTCTGGGGAATAAAGTACAGATGTTTCTAAATGGATGCAGTCTAGAAGGAAGAAGAACTTGAAATTACGTTCTGCAGTGACTTCACTAGGAGCTTTCATCCAACTTAGGATTCCTTGTGAATGTTTTGTAATGTATCGGAATAATCGTATGTTTTTTTTTTTTTATGGTTTAACTTTTTTATTGATGTCACATCCACAACATTTAAGCATCAATTACAATCACCAAAATGATATCTCTAAAGTCAATAACAAAACCTTTTGTTAAAGTAACATCAAACTTTTACATAGTCTTTTCATCCCTCCCTTTTCCCCCACCCCCCAACCCTCCCATCCCCCCCTCCCTTTTACCCTCCCTATGATCTGTCTAAAAGCATCAATGGAGTCTCCAGGTTCTCAATCATAGTTTGTTAAGGATGAGACTTCTTCCTCTTTGCGTGAGTTTGGCTATAAAGGGACTCCATGTCTTTAAAAAACGTGATTTCCGCTTAAAGGAACCCCTGGCCTCTTGCGCCTCCCAAGTCATCAGTTGATGTACCTGATTGCGCCAGTGCCAAAATTCAGGTCTATCCGGAACAGTCCATTTTTGCAAAATACATTCTCCGAGGACAAGCAGGCTGCTTGTTCTCACTGATGGGTGACGTCCACGGCAGCCCCTCCAATCGGAAACTTCACTAGCAAAGTCCTTTGCTAGCCCTCGCGCGCCCGCGCGCACCGCGCATGCGCGGCCGTCTTCCCGCCCGAAACCGGCTCGAGCCGGCCAGTCTTCTTTTGTCCGCACTCGGTACGGTCGTGTTTTCGCCGTGTCGAGCCCCGGAAAGTCGACCTCGCGCGTCCAATTTGTTTGAACGTGTTTTTTTCCTTCGGGAAAGTTTTGTCCTAGTCGGGAAGTGCTCCGGAAACCCCCCGCCGGGTTTCGTGTAAATCCTCCCCGTACTTCCAGCTTTTTTGCCCCGGTAAGTTTTCTTTCGTCGTCGGGGTAGGCCTTTTTTTCGGCCTCGGTCGAGATTTTTTCTCCCTCTAAATTTGGTGCTTCGAATTTCGCCATTTCGGCTTTTGATTTCGCCGGCGTGATTTTTCCGCCCATGACATCGAAGCCTTCCAGCGGCTTCAAGAAGTGCACCCAGTGCGCCCGGGTTATCTCGCTCACTGATCGACACTCGTCGTGTCTTCAGTGTCTGGGGGCCGAGCACCGCCCTCAGAACTGCAGTCTGTGTTCCCTGCTTCAAAGGCGGACTCAGGTAGCGAGACTAGCCCAGTGGAACGTGTTGTTCTCGGGCTCTTCGTCGGCATCGGCACCGGGATCTTCGAGTGCATCGACGTCGTCAGCGTCCAGACCATCTTCCTCGGCCGCCCCTGCATCGAGTGCATCGAGGCATCGGGCCTCTGCATCGGCGCCGAGACATCGGATAGCTGCATCGACGTCGGTGGTACCAGGACCTCGTCTGCTGATGTCGTCGGACGGTGGTGCATCGGGTGGAGTGCAGGTGAGGGCTGTCCATTCCCCTGCTGGTGGCGGTGAGCCCTCGGGTGGGTCTCCGCCTACCCTGAGGGCTCCTGCGGTACAGCCCCCCCGAGATCGACCTTCTTCAGTCTCGGCCCCGAGGAAGCGACGAGTGGATTCGACGTCCTCCTCGTCGGTGCCGGGGAGCTCCGGTGACATGCTTCGGAAGAAATCGAAGAAGCATCGACACCGGTCTCCTCCCCGTGTCGGCACCGAGAGCTCTGGGTCGCCGAGGGATTCGGCACCCAGCAGGCATCGGCACCGAGAGGACCGCTCACCCTCTGTTCAGGAGGTGTCGATGCGCTCCGCTCTGGACAGCCCGGAACAGCCTCCACGCCCGGAACAGGTACTGACGTCGACGCCTGCATCGACCTCTCAGCCTTTCTCTGCAGCCGCTCTAAACGAGAGCCTCCGGGCCGTTCTCCCAGAGATTCTGGGAGAGCTGTTGCGCCCTACCCCTCCGGTACCGGCGGTGCTTGCGCCACCGGTACCGTCGAGCGTGGCGCCGGCTGGCCCATCGCCCAGGTTGAGGTCCCCGACGTCGGTACCGCGTGCGGTACCGACCGCGGCCACCTCCCAGGAAGGCTCCCCGACTACGTCGGCGGAGGGAGCTTCGCCGATGCGGGCGAGGGAGTCTACCTCTCGACGCCCCCATCGTGGACAGGGTTCCACGGAGTCGAGCAGGGCGAGGTTGCAGACACAGGTCCGTGAACTTGTGTCTGACACCGAGGGTGAGGCCTCGTGGGAGGAAGAGGAAGATCCCAGATATTTCTCTGACGAGGAGTCTGGGGGTCTTCCGTCTGATCCCACTCCCTCTCCTGAGAGACAGCTTTCTCCTCCCGAGAGTCTGTCTTTTGCCTCCTTTGTCCGGGAGATGTCTACGGCCATCCCCTTCCCGGTGGTTGTGGAGGACGAGCCCAGGGCTGAAATGTTTGAGCTCCTGGACTATCCTTCTCCACCTAAGGAAGCGTCCACTGTTCCCTTGCACCATGTCCTGAAGAAGACATTGCTTGCGAACTGGACAAAACCATTAACTAATCCCCACATTCCCAAGAAGATCGAGTCCCAGTACCGGATCCATGGGGACCCAGAGCTGATGCGCACTCAGTTGCCTCATGACTCTGGAGTTGTGGATTTGGCCCTAAAGAAGGCTAAGAGTTCTAGGGAACATGCTTCGGCGCCCCCGGGCAAGGACGCTAGAACCTTAGACTCCTTTGGGAGGAAGGCCTACCATTCCTCTATGCTCGTGTCCAAGATCCAGTCTTACCAGCTCTACACGAGCATACACATGCGGAATAATGTGCGGCAGTTGGCGGGCTTGGTTGATGCTCTTCCCCCTGAGCAAGCCAAGCCTTTTCAGGAGGTGGTCAGGCAGCTGAAGGCGTGCAGAAAATTCCTGGCCAGAGGAGTTTATGACACTTTTGATGTTGCGTCCAGGGCCGCTGCTCAAGGTGTGGTGATGCGCAGGCTCTCATGGCTGCGTGCCGCCGACCTGGAGAATAGAGTCCAGCAGCGGATTACGGACTTGCCTTGCCGTGCGGATAACATTTTTGGCGAAAAAGTCGAGCAGGTGGTAGAGTCTCTCCACCAGCGGGACACCGCATTCGACAAGTTCGCCCGCCGGCAGCCTTCAGCTTCTACCTCTACAGGTAGACGATTTTTTCGGGGGAAGGAAGACTGTTCCCTATACTTCTGGCAAGCGTAGGTACAATCCTCCTTCCCGACAGCCTGCGGCCCAGGCTAAGCCCCAGCGCGCTCGCTCTCGTCAGCAGCGTGCGAATCAGCAAGGCCCCGCGGCTCCCCAGCAAAAGCAAGGGGCGAGCTTTTGACTGGCTCCAGCAGAGCATAGCCGACATCCAAGTGTCAGTGCCGGGCGACCTGCCTGTCGGAGGGAGGTTGAAAGCTTTTCACCAAAGGTGGCCTCTTATAACCTCCGATCAGTGGGTTCTCCAAATAGTCCGGCAAGGATACACCCTCAATTTGGCCTCTCAACCTCCAAATTGTCCACCGGGAGCTCAGTCCTACAGCTTCCAGCACAAGCAGGTACTTGCAGAGGAACTCTCCGCCCTTCTCAGCGCCAATGCGGTCGAGCCCGTGCCATCCGGGCAAGAAGGGCTGGGGTTCTATTCCAGGTACTTCCTTGTGGAAAAGAAAACAGGGGGGATGCGTCCCATCCTAGACCTAAGGGCCCTGAACAAATATCTCGTAAAAGAAAAGTTCAGGATGCTTTCCCTGGGCACCCTTCTCCCCATGATTCAGCAAAACGATTGGCTATGCTCTCTGGACTTGAAGGATGCCTACACACACATCCCGATACTGCCAGCTCACAGACAGTATCTGCGATTTCAGCTGGGCGCACGCCACTTCCAGTACTGTGTGCTACCCTTTGGGCTCGCCTCTGCGCCCAGGGTGTTCACAAAGTGCCTAGCTGTGGTAGCAGCGGCGCTTCGCAGGCTGGGGGTGCACGTGTTCCCATATCTCGACGATTGGCTGGTGAAGAACACATCCGAGGCAGGAGCCCTGCAGTCCATGCAGATGACTATTCGCCTCCTGGAGCTACTGGGGTTTGTGATAAATTACCCAAAGTCCCATCTTCTCCCAGTGCAGAAACTCGAATTCATCGGAGCCCTGCTGGATTCTCGGACGGCTCGCGCCTATCTCCCAGAGGCGAGGGCCAACAACTTGTTGTCCCTCGTCTCGCGGGTGCGAGCGTCCCAGCAGATCACAGCTCGGCAGATGTTGAGATTGCTGGGCCACATGGCCTCCACAGTTCATGTGACTCCCATGGCCCGCCTTCACATGAGATCTGCTCAATGGACCCTAGCCTCCCAGTGGTATCAGGCCGCCGGGGGTCTAGAGGACGTGATCCACCTGTCCACGAGTTTTCTCGAATCCCTGTATTGGTGGACGATTTGCTCCAATTTGACTCTGGGACGTCCCTTCCAAATTCCTCAGCCTCAAAAAGTGCTGACCACGGATGCGTCTCTCCTGGGATGGGGAGCTCATGTCGATGGGCTTCACACCCAAGGAAGGTGGTCCCTCCAAGAAAGCGATCTACAGATCAATCTTCTGGAGTTGCGAGCGATCTGGAACGCTCTGAAGGCTTTCAGAGATCGGCTGTCCCACCAAATTATCCAAATTCAGACAGACAATCAGGTTGCCATGTACTATGTCAACAAGCAGGGGGGCACCGGATCTCGCCCCCTGTGTCAGGAAGCCGTCAGCATGTGGCTCTGGGCTCGCCGTCAAGGCATGGTGCTCCAAGCCACATATCTGGCAGGCGTAAACAACAGTCTGGCCGACAGGTTGAGCAGGATTATGCAACCTCACGAGTGGTCGCTCAATTCCCGTGTGGTGCGACAGATCTTCCAGGCGTGGGGCACCCCCCTGGTGGATCTCTTCGCATCTCAAGTGAACCACAAGGTCCCTCAGTTCTGTTCCAGGCTTCAGGCCCACGGCAGACTGGCGTCGGATGCCTTCCTCCTGGATTGGGGGGAAGGTCTGCTGTATGCTTATCCTCCCATTCCTCTGGTGGGGAAGACTTTGTTGAAACTCAAGCAAGACCGAGGCACCATGATTCTGATTGCTCCCTTTTGGCCGCGTCAGATCTGGTTCCCTCTTCTTCTGGAGTTATCCTCCGAAGAACCGTGGAGATTGGAGTGTTTTCCGACCCTCATCACGCAGGACGAAGGGGCTCTGCTGCATCCCAACCTCCAGTCCCTGGCTCTCACGGCCTGGATGTTGAGGGCGTAGACTTTGCCTCTTTGGGTCTGCCAGAGGGTGTCTCCCGCATCTTGCTTGCTTCCAGGAAAGACTCCACTAAGAGAAGTTACTTCTTTCATTGGAGGAGGTTTGCCGTCTGGTGTGACAGCAAGGCCCTAGATCCTCGCTCTTGTCCTACACAGACCCTGCTTGAATACCTTCTCCACTTGTCTGAGTCTGGTCTGAAGACCAACTCCGTAAGGGTTCACCTTAGTGCAATCAGTGCATACCATTACCAAGTGGAAGGTAAGCCGATCTCAGGACAGCCTTTAGTTGTTCGCTTCATGAGAGGTTTGCTTTTGTCAAAGCCCCCTGTCAAGCCTCCTACAGTGTCATGGGATCTCAATGTCGTTCTCACCCAGCTGATGAAACCTCCTTTCGAGCCACTGAATTCCTGCCATCCGAAGTACTTGACCTGGAAGGTCATTTTCTTGGTGGCAGTTACCTCGGCTCGTAGAGTCAGTGAGCTTCAGGCCCTGGTAGCCCAGGCCCCTTACACCAAATTTCATCACAACAGAGTAGTCCTCCGCACTCACCCTAAGTTTCTGCCAAAGGTTGTGTCGGAGTTCCATCTGAACCAGTCAATTGTCTTGCCAACATTCTTTCCCCGTCCTCATTCCTGCCCTGCTGAACGTCAGCTGCACACATTGGACTGCAAGAGAGCATTGGCCTTCTATCTGGAGCGGACACAGCCCCACAGACAGTCCGCCCAATTGTTTGTTTCTTTTGATCCCAACAAGAGGGGAGTGGCTGTAGGGAAACGCACCATATCCAATTGGCTAGCAGATTGCATTTCCTTCACTTACGCCCAGGCTGGGCTGGCTCTTGAGGGTCATGTCACGGCTCATAATGTTAGAGCCATGGCAGCGTCGGTAGCCCACTTGAAGTCAGCCACCATGGAGGAAATTTGCAAAGCTGCGACGTGGTCATCTGTCCACACATTCACATCTCATTACTGCCTGCAGCAGGATACCCGACGTGACAGTCGGTTCGGGCAGTCAGTTCTTCAGAACCTGTTTGGGCTTTAGGATCCAACTCCACCCCCCGAGGGCCCTGTTTGTTCTGTTCCAGGCTACACTCTCAGTTAGTTGGTAAATTTTTTAGGTCAATCTCAGTTATGTCCTCGCCGTTGCGAGGCCCAATTGACCAATGTTGTTGTTTTGAGTGAGCCTGGGGGCTAGGGATACCCCATCAGTGAGAACAAGCAGCCTGCTTGTCCTCGGAGAAAGCGAATGCTACATACCTGTAGAAGGTATTCTCCGAGGACAGCAGGCTGATTGTTCTCACAAACCCGCCCGCCTCCCCTTTGGAGTTGTGTCTTCCCTTGAAGTGTATTGTCTTGCTACATACTGGACTGGCCGGCTCGAGCCGGTTTCGGGCGGGAAGACGGCCGCGCATGCGCGGTGCGCGCGGGCGCGCGAGGGCTAGCAAAGGACTTTGCTAGTGAAGTTTCCGATTGGAGGGGCTGCCGTGGACGTCACCCATCAGTGAGAACAATCAGCCTGCTGTCCTCGGAGAATACCTTCTACAGGTATGTAGCATTCGCTTTATGTGCTAGTAAACAGAGCTTTCTACACAGCAGGACTTCCTCCGCCCTTAGCCCCCTGAGAGAGCCAGGACAGTCCAACAACAACTGTTGAGGTGTGCCCTGTACCCTTCTTGACAGCATCAAGGAAAGAAAGGCCACCACCCGTTTCCAAAAACATCTTATAATCCCACATTCCCATAAACCATGGTATAGTGTATTATCAGCTAGATTACATTTCATACAGGTAGGCGAACCAATTCCTCCCGCTCTAAACAATTGTACTTGTGAGAAATATGCCCTGTGGATAACTCGAAATGCACATTCTCTGTATCCCGCCCCACTAATTATTTGCGGAATACCTTTAAGGTGTGCTATAATATCCCAGGAGGCGAGATCACATCCCACATCCAGTTCCCATCTCCGTCTGAGCTGTGTCAAATCCCTGGCTGGTGCCAAGGACCATATTTTCTTCTGGAGGCCAGAGATGGAAGGAGCCTCCTCAGCGGCCTTCTCAAACAGTGTCTGAATCTTCTCCCCCAATTTGTAATTCAGGGACGCCCTGTCTAAGGATTGTACATAGTGCTTCAATTGACAGTAGGCAAAAGTGTCTCCCCAGTCTAATGACTCATTAGGGATCAGCTGTTCCAGTGGTCTAATCACTCCAGTCTGATCTACCACTATCCCCAAGTTATGAAGTCCCCGTCTCACCCAATGTTGGAATACTGGATTCTCAATTCCAGGTAAAAAGTGCGGATTCCCCTGTATAGTTAGCAATTCTGTCACATGTGGGTCTCCACCCAATAATTTCCCCCAAAATCTCCAGGCCCCCTGTAAGGATCCTAACAGCATCGAACCTCTCATTCTTTGTGGCAAAGAAGATCTAACCCCCTGCAATAGTGAAATCAATTAATAGGGACTAAAGAGTGATTCCTCCAACTCTATAGGTGTGTGATAGTTTGATGAGAATACCCAGTCCCTCACGTGTCGCAACAAACAAGCGAGATTATAATATTTAATATTAGGTAGGCCCAACCCACCCTGATTCCACCCTCCCACTAGCAACTGCTGGCAAATTTTTGCTTTCTTATACGCCCAGCAAAACTTCGTTACCATGCGATAGAACACTCTAATATCCTTCATCAATAAGTGCAATGGCAGCGTTTGCATCACATAAAGCCACCTTGGCAAAATAACCATGCGAATTAAACACAGTCGCCCCGATAGTGATAGTGTCAGAGTTCTCCAGGCCTCCAGTTGCTGTTTGGTCTTAGCTATCAGCCACTGAATATTTATACTGTAGATCCCCCTTGTCCGGGCTGGTAGAAGGATACCTAAATAACAAAACGATTCCTCCACCCATCTTAGTTGGAATTGTCCCGGCCATGCTCTTCGAGTCTCAGCAGTAAGAGCCAACGCTTCAGACTTGTCATAGTTTAATTTAAGGCCAGAATAGGACCCAAATTCTTTAAATATCTCTAAAAGATACGCTAGCGTCTCCCAGGGCTTCGTGAGTATGATTAACAGGTCGTCGGCAAATGCCGCCACCTTAAATTCCTGGTGCTCAAATTTAACTCCTTTAATTGCCGGGCATGTGCATATGTCTCGGATCAGAGGATCCAGATATAGAGCAAAAAGTAAAGGTGACAATGGGCATCCCTGTCGGGTCCCTCGACAAATTTCAAACTCTTCTGAGTACAGCCCGTTCACCCATATCCTGGCTCGAGGCGATGTGTATAATGCAGAGATCGCCCTCCGAAACCAGCCCTGAAACCCATATTTGGCTAAGGTTGTAAATAAATAAGGCCACTCCACACGATCAAATGCCTTTTCGGCGTCGAAACTAATCATTATAGCCGATTCTTGAGTGGTTTCCAATCTCTCTAGTGAAGCCAATATGCTTCTCAGATTACGCGCCACTGAGCGTCCCTGAACAAACCCTACCTGTGCTTCGTGAATGACTCTCGGTAACACTCTACTCAACCTGTTAGCTAAAATTTTGGCAAATAGTTTTACCTCTTGATTTAGGAGAGAGATCGGCCTATATGAAGACCCCAGAGTGGGATCTCTCTGTTGTTTAGGTAGCACTATAATCTGAGCTAGATTGAGATGTTCTGGTAGCCGGCCAACCTCCACCCACCTGTTAAATGCTTTCGCTATTGACGGAGCTATCGGATTCCCCAGCATCCTATAGAATTCTAATTTGAGACCATCTGGGCCCGGGGCCTTACCCAACTTACTATGTCCAATTGCCCAGCTCACCTCGTCATCAGTTATAGGGGCATTTAACATCTTACGATCTGCTTGCGTAATGCCAGGGAGGGCAATGTTTTCTAAGTATAGCTCCCCACTAAGACCACTCTCCGCCTCTGACTTGTAGAGTTGCTTGAAAAATTTTTGGAAGACATCACGTATCTCTCTGTCAGTATGAAGCAATTGCCCCTTATCATTCCTGATAGTTAGAATTTGTTTAGAAGTGTGCCTAGGAGCAATTAAACGAGCCAACATCTTGCCCCCCTTGTTACCAAATTTATAAAGATGAAATTTATAATACATATGGGATTTAACTGCACGTTCGTGTATCAATGAGTTCAAAGCGCATTGGGCCGCTACTATCTTGTCGAACCCTTGGTATCGGGTTCACACTAAATTGTTTCCTCAAACCCAGCAATTGTTTTTCCAATCGAAGGATTTCCCTATCTCTAGCTCTCTTGTGGTGACTAACATAGTTTATTATGTCCCCTCTTAGAACGGCCTTTGCCGCTTCCCAGAAGAGTGTGGCATCTACATTTGGTGCTGCATTAAAATTTGAGTATTCACCCCATTTGGTTAACAAATATTCCCGAAAATGCACATCCTTGTAAAGGTAGCTAGGGAAAGACCACCCCCCTTTTGCCGCCTTCTGGCCCCCACCATTCCATGTCATCCAGACTGCGGCGTGGTCAGAGATCACACAGGGACCAATCTCGACTTCCCCTATATCTGAAAAGGCCTCTCTAGAGGTCAACAAATAATCAATCCTGGAAAAAGTATTGTGTGCTCTGGACTGATGTGTATATTCCCTATCAAGAGGGTGCAAGGTCCTCCATACATCAATAAGGTCTAATAATGAACAAAAATCAGGCAATCCCTTCGCGTGTTTTCTAGTCCCTGGTCCAGTCGGAGGATTAGATTTATCTAAAGTGGGGTCCCAAGCCGTGTTAAAATCACCTCCTAGCACCAAGGGGGTGAGTGCCACATTCGTTAGAATCGTCCTTAATTTCTTATAAAATTGGAGGTCGAGCTGATTTGGGGCATAAATGCTACCGAGCCTCACCTGTTGCCTTGCCACTGTAGCTGTTCCAAAGACAAAGCGCCCCTCGGGGTCTTGCACTATGTTAGTAAGCTGTGTAGCCACCCCCTTTCGAATGAGTATTGCCACACCACCCTTTCGACCCATGGCTGCTGAAACCACACATTCTCCCACCCACCACCTCGCAAGCTTAGCATGGTCTTGTCCAGACAGATGTGTTTCCTGGAGGAATACTATATCCGCTCTAATGCGCTGTAAATACTGTAAAATCTTTGATCTTTTTATTGGGGAGTGTATACCCCCCACGTTCCAGGTAACAATCTTAAGCATCCCTCTCACAGTGTTTAAGAGTATTAAGCCAGATGAATCTTTTATCTAACATGAGGAGCCAGCCCAGCCTCTGGCCCCTCTTCCACAAACCACTGATGTGTCCCTCGTGTCTCTTGTCACTCCTTAACTTCCAGTAATAGATCAAAAATTTCCTTGTGTCATCTTTACAGTCTAAACTCCAGTCTACTCCTACTTCTTTCCATTCATGCCCCGAAGCTAACTTCCATATTATACCTTCCTTTACACTCCCACCCTCCCAATCCCATCCCCCCTTTTCCCCCTCCTATCCCTATGGGATACAGGTCACTTCGAACGCCCCTCCTCTACACCCTGATAGTCAACTAATCAAATTTTTTCGTGCAACCACCCCCCATCCACCAATCATCAGCCAATGACCCCCTTGCCATTATTACCCAGAAAACCGGGACAGCCTCTGCCAACCACTATTTTCACTCCCTTATTTTTCCATTTCACCCCATTCTGGGAACCAAAAACATTGCTAACAACATCATTTACTCTAAACAGTGAACATAACAAATAGAAACACAACATATTTCAAATGTACTTGGTTTCTCTTACTACTGCATTAGATCTTATAAGCAACCAGTCACTTGATATCAAATGTTCCTGAGTTGATGAGCCGTTTCAACTGGGAGCCAGAAAACTGCATGGAAGATGGCTTTCTCTCTCTTGAAGCTCTGGTTGCTTCCCCAGCCACTGACCTTTTCTGCAGCAGCAAACCCTCTCAAAATGTTGCTGTAGATCAATTCACCAATCCACTCTGCTGCAACATATACAAATCTGCATTGTTTCACTGCCGCTTCGCCAAAAGTTTGACTACTGATTATAGGCATCCATTTAAGCTTAACAACTCTTTTCAGCTTGCTCTAGGTGTCTCCAAATCTTTTATAAAGGCACGGGCTTCTTCTGCTGTAGTGTAAAACTTTGTCTCCGACTTGTGCACTATGCGCAGTTTCGCTGGATATAATAAAGCAAACGGAATTTTGCGCTGCACTAGTTCAGAACAAACAGGTGAGAACCGCTTTCTCCTAGCCGCAACTCTGGCTGAATAATCTTGAAAGCAAAGTATTTTCTGGTTTCCAACACGCAGTTCTCTCCCGCCTCTCAGCGCCTGCAGAATAGCCGTTTTATGTGCAAAATTTAGTACACGACAAATAATCACCCTGGGTCTTGTTGCATTAGTTTGTTTTGGTCCCAGCCGATGTGCCCTCTCGATTTTTAAAGGGCCCAGCTCCTGCGGAAGGTCCAATTCTTTAGTGAGCCAACTTTCCAAATAGCTTCTCAAATCACGGTCTCCTCGATCTTCCGCTACGCCTACCAAGTGAAGATTGTTGCGTCTCGACCTGTTCTCGAGATCTTCAATTTTGTCGGCGTATTGGGATAATTGTTTTTCCATCTCACTATGGCTGGCCTCCATTTTAGCGACACGGTCCTCTATATCGCTTGTCCACTGTTGGTAGGACGCCATGTCTTCCTTAATTTGCGCGACATTATTATGCAGTGATTCCAGTTTCGATTCCAGCGAACCCAGCTTGTTTTCTAATATTGTTTCCAGCGCATTAGTGACCTCCCCAACTATTTCAGCCGTCCACATCGAGCTGACCTGGGAGGAAGACGGACTAGCCGGGGGCCGCCATCTTGTCATCTGTCGGCCGGTTTTTCTCCTTGTCTTTTCTGAGCGTTTTTGCCGCCATTGAGTCTCGCCGCCGGGTCTGGCTGATCTTAAAGCTTCCCTCCAGGTTATCCTGGTAGAATGGGTCGGAGGTCGCTCGAATTTCTGCTGTTTATCCGCAAGGTTCTCGAGGAGTTGGCAGGAGCGAAGTAGCTAACGTCCGCTCCTGTGCATAGCGTCACGTGACCCCCTTGTATGTTTTTTTTTTTTAATGAACCTGTTTGGAGGGGAGAAGTGTAATTCTCACTTAACACTTACTCCTTTCTTCTTAAATTTCACTTCTTTAAATATCTTTCTATAGATTTGCTTCTTTTTGGTTCCTCTCCTTTATTTTGGACTATGATTAAAGTTGTATTTCTTGTTTGATGTATTGATCACTATTGTTATTTCTTATTTCAATTTGTTTATTAATTTACAATTTTAACAAGATTACACTTGTTTGAAATACAGCAGTAACTAAATTAGTAAGAGAATTCAATAATTTCCATATAAGCAATAATGTAAGAAAAACAGGAAAAAAAAAAATACTTATTATCACAAACATATTTTTTAGCTTCCTTAGACCTCATTTAAATCATGAGGCGGACTAGAGTTAGGGAAGAATTATTAACAAAAACATATAAAGGAAATAAAGTAGCGCAAATACTCCCATTTACTTTAACAATTAAGTTGCTTAGAATCTAGAAATGATTTTAGACTATCAGGAGAAAAGAAGGTATATTTAACCTGACCCAATCGAACCAAACATTTACAAGGATAGGCAAGGAAAAATATCCCGCCTATTTCCAGCGTTCTTGCTTTTAATGCTAGAAAAGCTTTTCTTCTCTGTTGGGTCAGTTTTGTAACGTCAGGGAAGATTTGTACCTTTATCCCACCAAAACAGGTTTGAAGATTTTTAAAATAAAGTTTCATAATATTATTCAAGTCCTGTTCAAATATCAAGGAAACTATCAAAGTTGACCGGTCTGCTTTTTCATCCACCGAACACTCTAATATTGCTGAAATATTCTCAAGGTCTAGGTTTGTGTGTAGTCCATCCTGCTTTTTCCCATTTTCTCCTTTGGGGTTTGGAATATAATATATCTTGTTGATGGCGGCATTGCTTCTAGGGGCATTTTAAAACTTCATTTAAGTATCGTTTGAATAATCATAAGGATTAATCCTGGGAGTTGGGAAAATTCAAAAGTCTCAAGTTTAATCTTCTATTGAAATTCTCTATTTGATCCAATT